>NW_006775622.1:98189-129431 GCF_000442215.2 Lipotes vexillifer | reverse complement strand
AGGAAGAAGGAAAAAGTGCCCCCTCTTTCCACTCCTATTCCACATAGTGTGGGAAGTCTTAGCCAGAACCATTAGGTAAGAAAAAAGAAACAAAAGCCACGAAAATCAGAAAGAAAGAAGTAAAATTGTCTCTGTTTGCAGATGGCATGATCTTATGTATAGAAAATATAAAGATGCCACCAAAAAAATTATTAGAATTAACAACTTCAGTAATGTTGCAGTATACAAAATCACCATGCAAAATTATTTGCTATTCTGTACACTAACAATGAAATATCTGAAAGAGAAATAAAATAATTCCTCTTACAATAGCACCAAAAACAATAAAACACTTAAGAATAAATGTTACCAAGGGGCTGAACGGTCTGTACACTGAAAACTATGAGACATTGATGAGATGAATTGAAGAAGATACAAATAAATAGAAAGATTTCCCATAGTCATGGATCCAAAGAATTAATATTGTGAAAATGTCCATAACATCTGAAGCCATTTATAGATTTGTTTTAATTCCTGCAAAAATCCAATAGCATTTCTCACAAAAAATAGAATAAAATGATATGAAAATTAGTATGGAATCTCAAAAGACACCAAATAGCTTAAGCAATCTTTAGAGAGAAGAGCAAAGCTGGAGGCATCATACTTTGTGATTTCAAACTGCATTACAGTGCATTAGCAATCAAAGCAGTATGGTGCTGGCATAAAAACAGAAACATATACCAATAGAGCAAAAAACAGAGTACAGAAAGAAACCAATGCATATATGGTATCTAGTATTTGACTAGGGATCCAAAAAAGCTCAGTGGGGAAAAGACAGTTTTCAATAAATGATATTGGGAAAATTGGATATTCACATGCAAAAGAATGAAACAGGAACCTTATCTTGCACCACTCACAAAAAATAGCTTGAAATGGATTAAAGACTGAATTGTAAGACCCAAAGCCATAAAATTCCTAGAAGAAAACTCAGGTGAAAAGCTCCTTGATATTGCTTTTGGCTAAGATTTTTTTAAAATTTTATAACAATAGGCAACCAAAGCAAAAATCAACAAGTGGGATTACATCATACTAAGATGTTTCTGTACAGCAAAAGAAATAATCAACAAAATTAAAAGCAATCTACAGAATAGAAAATATTTGCAAATCATATATCTGTTATGAGGTTAATGTCCAAAGTATATAAGAAACTCCTACAAATAAATAGCCGTCCCCCAAAATAATCCAATTAAAAATGAGCAGAGATTCTGAATAGGCATTTTTCCAAAGAAAACATACAAATGTCCAACAGGTATGTGAAAAAATGATCAATATCCATAATAATCATATAATCATAATCATAATCATTTCCCATAATAATCAGGGAAATAAAAATCAAATGCAAATCAAAATCATAATGAGATATCACCTCAAATATGTTAGAATGGCTATTATCAAAATAATAAGAGAGAACAAGTGTTGACAAATATGTGGAGAAAAGGGAACCCTAATGAACTTTTGATGAGAATGTAAATTGATACAAAAACTATAAAAACCAGTATGAAGATTCCTCAAAAAATTAAAGATAGACCTGTCATATCATTCAGCAATCCCACTTCTGAGTATATATATCAAAGAAATGACATTACCATTTCAAAGTGTTAATTGCACCCCACGTTCATTGCAGATTATTCACAGTAGACAAGGTATAGAAACAATATAAGTGTTCATCCATGGATAAATAAACAAAGGAAATGTGGTGTATGTGGAATATTATTCAGGCATAAAAAATGGGAAATCCTGACACTTGTGATAACATGAGTGGAACTTGAGGGCATTATGGTAAGTGAAGTAAATCAGATAGTGAAAAATAAATACCAAAAGATCTCACTATTGTGTGGAATCTAAAAAAAAAAGGTAACTCAAACTCATAGAAACAGAATAGAATGATGTTTGCCAGGGGCTGGGGGTTGTGAGAAATGCAGAGATATTCATCAAATGGTATAAACTTCCAGTTAAAAGATGAATAAATTCTGGTGCTCTAATATTCAGCATGGTGATTGTAGTTAACAATACTACATTATATACTTGTA
This sequence comes from Lipotes vexillifer, assembly GCF_000442215.2. Taxonomy (NCBI): domain Eukaryota; kingdom Metazoa; phylum Chordata; class Mammalia; order Artiodactyla; family Lipotidae; genus Lipotes; species Lipotes vexillifer. Next base: position 127,362 of record NW_006775622.1, on the reverse strand, counting down.
AATTGCTAAGAGATGTTCTTAAATGTTCTCATTACCAAAAACTGTAATTATTTGACGTGATGGATGTATTAACTAACTTTACTGTGGTAATCATTTCACAATACATATATGTATCTAATTATCATGCTATACAACTTAAACTTACATTATGTTATGTGTCAATTATATCTCAATAAACCTGGGATTGGGGAAGGAGAGGAGAGGAAAGATCCTGTAGCAAACTTTAATAAGACCATTTAAAAAGGATGCCAACAAAACACATTTGAAAAGGGTTACAACACTTGAATAATAACATATCAAGTTCCTATCATTTTGCTGACTTTAGCTTTCTTTAGTCATATGTAGTACTGTTAAATTAGGGAGGAGTTGATTTCATCATCAGCATTCTGGTTTTGAAGTTCTAAAAAAACCAAATTTTTTTTTTTTTTTTTTTTTTTTTTTTGCAGTACGTGGGCCTCTCACTGCTGCGGCCTCCCCCACTGCAGAGCACAGGCTCCGGACGCACAGGCCCAGCAGCCATGGCTCACGGGCCCAGCCGCTCCGCGGCACGTGGGATCCTCCCGGACTAGGGCACGAACCCATATCCCCTGCATCGGCAGGCGGACTCCCAACCACCGCGCCACCAGGGAAGCCCCAAAGTTTTTTTTTGTTGTTGTTTTTGTTTTTGTTTTTTTTCATGAAATGGAAAACTTTTTTTATTTATTTAAAATTTAAAATTTAATTTTATTTCTTTTTTTTAAACAGCAGGTTCTTATTAGTCATCAATTTTATACACATCAGTGTATACATGTCAATCCCAATTGCCCAATTCATCACACTCCCACCCCTACCCCACTGTGGCTTTCCCCCCTTGGTGTCCATACATTTGTTTTCTACATCTATGTCTCAACTTCTGCTCTGCAAATCTGTTCATCTGTACCATTTTCTTAGGTTTCATCTACATACATGTGTTAATATACAATATTTGTTTTTCTCTTTCTGACTTACTTCACTCTGTTTGACAGTCTCTAGATCCATCCACAACTCAACAAATGACCCAATTTCATTCCATTTTATGGCTGAGTAATATTCCATTGTATATATTGTACCACATATTCTTTACCCATTCATCTGTCGATGGGCATCTAGGTTGCTTCCATGATCTGCCTATTGTAAATACTGCTGCAATGAACATTGGGGTGCATGTGTATTTTTGAATTATGGTTTTCTCTGGGTATATGCCTAGTAGTGGGATTGCTGGATCATATGGTAATTCTATTTTTAGTTTTTTAAGGAACCTCCATACTGTTCTCCATAGTGGCTGTATCAATTTACATTCTCACCAACAGTGCAAGAGGGTTCCCTTTTCTCCACACCCTCTCCAGCATTTGTTGTTTGTAGATTTTCTGATGATGACCATTCTGACCAGTGTGAGGTGATACCTTATTGTAGTTTTGATTTGCATTTCTCTAATAATTAGTGATGTTGAGCAGCTTTTCATGTGCTTCTTGGCCATCTGTATCTCTTCTTTGGAGAAATGTCTATTTAGGTCTTCTTCCCATTTTTGGAGTAGGTGGTTTGTTTTTTCAATATTGAGCTGCATGAGCTGTTTATATATTTTGGAGATTTATCCTTTGTCCGTTGATTTGCTTGCAAATATTTTCTCCCATTCTGAGGGTTGTCTTTTCGTCTTGCTTATGGTTTCCTTTGCTGGGAAAAAGCTTTTAAGTTTCATTAGGTTGCATTTGTTTATTTTTGTTTTTATTTCCATTGCTGTAGGAGGTGGGTCAAAAAAGATCTTGCTGTGATTTATGTCAAAGAGTCTTCTTTCTATGTTTTCCTCTAAGAGTTTTAGAGTGTCTGGTCTTACATTTAGGTCTCTAATCCATTTTGAGTTTATTTTTGTGTATGATGTTAGGGAGTGTTCTAATTTCATTTTTTTACATGTAGTTGTTCAGTTTTCCCAGCACAACTTATTGAAGAGACTGTCTTTTCTCCATTGTATATCCTTGCCTCCTTTGTCTTAGATTAGTTGACCATAGGTACGTGTGTTTACCTCTGGGCTTTCTATCTTGTTCCATTGGTCTGTGTTAATGTTTTAGTGCCAGTACCATATTGTCTTGATTACTGTAACTTTGCAGTATAGTCTGAAGTCAGGGAGTCTGACTCCTCCAGCTCCGTTTTTTTCCCCTCAAGACTGCTTTGGCTATTCGGGGTCTTTTTTGTCCACATACAAATTTTAAGATGTTTTTTTCTAGTTCCGTAAAAAATGCCATTGGCAATTTGATAGGGATTGCACTGAATCTTTAGTTTGCTTTGGGTAGTATAGTCATTTTCACAGTATTGATTCTTCCAGTCCAGGAGCATGGTGTATCTCTCCATCTTTGGTATCATCTTTAATTTCTTTCATCAGTGTCTTATAGTTTTCTGCATACAGGTCTTTTGTCTCCCTAGGTAGTTTTATTCCTAGGTATTTTATTATTTTTGTTGCACTGGTAAATGGGAATGTTTCCTTAATTTCTCTTTCAGATTTTTCATCATTAGTGTATAGGAATGCAAGAGATTTCTGTGCATTATTTTTGTAACCTGCAACTTTACCAAATTCATTGATTAGCTCTAGTAGTTTTCTGGTAGCATCTTTAGGATTCCCTCTATATAGTATCATGTCATCTGCAAACAGTGACAGTTTTACTTCTTATTTTCCAATTTGTATTCCTTTTATTTCTTTTTCTTCTCTGATTGCCATGGCTAGAACTTCCAAAACTATGTTGAAAAATAGTGGTGAGAGTGAACATCCTTGTCTTGATTTGAGTCCTGTCCTTCTTTTTCGTGAAGAGTCTGGCTAATGGTTTATCAATTTTGTTTATCTTCTCAAAGAACAAGCTTTTAGTTTTATTGATCTTTGCTATTGTTTTCTTAGTTTCTATTTCATTTATTTCTGCTCTGATCATTATAATTTCTTTCCTTCTGCTAACTTTGGGTTTTGTTTGTTCTTCTTTCTCTAGTGCCTTTAGGTGTAAGGTTAGATGGTTTATTAAGATTTTTCTTGTTTCTTGAGGTAGACTTTAAGAGCTATAAACTTTCCACTTAGAACTGCTTTTGCTGCATCCCATAGGTTTTGGATTGTTGTGTTTTCATTTTATTTTGTCTTTCGGTAGTTTTTGATTTCCTCTTTGATTTCTTCAGTGATCTCTTGGTTATTTAGTAGCATATTGTTTAGTCTCTATATGTTTTTTTTTTTTTTTTTACTTTTTTTCCCCTGTAATTCATTTCTAATCTCATAGCACTGTGGTCAGAGAAGATGTTTGATATGATTTCAATTTTCTTAAATTTACTGAGGCTTGATTAGTGATGTAAGATGTTTTCTATCCTGGAGAATGTTCTGTTTTCACTTGAGAAGAAAGTGTAATCTGCTATTTTTGCATGGAATGTGCTATAAATATCAATTAATTCTATCTGGCCTATTGTGTTATTTAAAGCTTCTGTTTCCTTATTTATTTTCATTTTGGATGATCTTTCCACTGGTGTAGGTGAGGTGTTAAAGTGCCCCACTATTATTGTGTTACTTTCGATTTCCTCTTTTATAGCTGTTAGCAGTTGCCTTATGTATTGTGGTGCTCCTAAGTTGGGTGCATATATATTTATAATTGTCATATCTTCTTCTTGGATTGATCCCTTGATCACTATGTAGTGTCCTTCCTTGTCCCTTGTAACATTCTTTATTTGAAAGTCTATTTTATCTGATATGAGTACTGTTACTCCAGCTTTCTTTTGATTTCCACCTGCATGGAATATCATTTTCCATCCCCTCAATGTAAGTCTGTATGTGCCCCTAGGTCTGAAGTGGGTCTCTTGTAGACAGCATATATATGGGTCTTGTTTTTGTATCCATTCAGCAAGCCTGTGTCTTTTGGTTGGAGCATTTAATCCATTCATATTTAAGGTAATTATCAATATGTATGTTCCTACGTCCATTTTTTTAATTGTTTTGGGTTTGTTTTGGTAGGTCCTTTTCTTGTCTTGTGTTTCCCACTTAAGGAAGTTCCTTTAGCATTTGTTGTAGAGCTGGTTTGGTGGTGCTGAATTCTTTTAGCATTTGCTTGTCTGTAAAGCTTTAGATTTCTCCATCGAATCTGAATGAGATCCTTGCGGGGTAGAGTAATCTTGGTTGCAAGTTCTTCCCTTTCATCACTTTAAGTATATCTTACCACTCCCTTCTGGCTTGTAGAGTTTCTTCTGGGAAATCAGCTGTTAACCTTATGGGAGTTCCCGTGTATGTTATTTGTCATTTTTCCCTTGCTGCTTTCAATAATTTTTCTTTGTCTTTAATTTTTGCCAATTTGATTACTATGTGTCTCAGTGTGTTTCTCTTTGCATTTATCCTGTAGGGACTCACTGCACTTCCTGGACTTGTGTGGCTATTTCCTTTCCCATGTTAGGGAAGTTTTCTACTAAAATATCTTCAAATATGTTCTTGGGTCCTTTCTCTCTTTTCCTTCTGGGACCCCTATTATGTGAATGTTGTTACATTTAATGTTGTCCCAGAGGTCTCTTAGGCTGTCTTCATTTCTTTTCATTCTTTTTTCTTTATTCTCTTCCACAGCAGTGAATTCCACTATTCTGTCTTCCAGGTCACTTATCTGTTCTTCTGTCTCAGTAATTCTGCTATTGCTTCCTTCTAGTGTAGTTTTCATTTCAGTTATTTTAATGTTCATCTCTGTTTGTTTGTTCTTTAATTCTTCTAGGTCTTTGTTAAACTTTTCTTGCATTTTCTTGATCTTTGCCTCCATTCTTTTTCTGAGGTCCTGGATCATCTTCACTATCATTATTCTGAATTCTTTTTGTGGACGGTTGCCTATCTCCAATTCATTTAGTTTTTTTTCTGGGGTTTTATCTTGTTCCTTCATCTGGTACATAGCCATCTGCCTTTTCATCTTGTTTATTTTTCTGTGAATGTGGTTTTTGTTCCACAGGCTGCAGCATTGTAGCTCTTCTTGCTTCTGCTCTCTGCCCTCTGGTGGATGAGGCTATCTAAGAGGCTTGTGCATGTTTCCTGATGGGAGGGGCAGGTGGTGAGTAGTGCTGACTGTTTCTCTGGTGGGCAGAGGTCAGTAAATCTTTAATCTGCTTGACTGCTGATGGGTGGTGCTGGATTCCCTCCCTGTTGTTTGTTTGGCTTGAGGCAACCCAACACTGGAGCCTACCTGGGCTCTTTGGTGGGGCTAATGGCAGACTCTGGGAGGGCTCATGACAAGGAGTACTTCCCAGAACTTCTGCTGCCAGTGTACTTGTCCCCACGGTGAGCCACAGTCTCCCCCTGCCTCTGCAGGAGGCCCTCCAACCCTAACACGTAGGTCTGGTTCAGTGTCCCCTGTGGTCACTGCTCCTTCCCCTTGGTTCTGATGCACACACTACTTTGTGTGTGCCGTCCAAGAGTGGAGTCTCTGTTTTCCCCAGGCCTGTTCAGGTCCTGCAATCAAATCCTGCTAGTCTTCAAAGTCTGACTCTCTAGGAATTCCTCCTCCTGTTGCTGGACCCCCAGGTTGGGAAGCCTGACGTGGGGCTCAGAACCTTCACTCCAGTGGGTGGACTTCTGTGGTATAAGTGTTCTCCAGTCTGTGAGTCACCCACCCATCAGTTATGAGATTCAATTTTACTGTGATTGCGCCCCTCCTACCATCTCATTTTGGCTTCTCCTTTGTCTTTGGATTTGGGGTATCTTTTTTGGTGAGTTCCATTGTCTTCCTGTCAATGATTGTCCAGCATCTAGTTGTGATTCTGGAGTTCTCACAAGAGCCAGTCAGAGCATGTCCTTCTACTCCGCCATCTTGTTCAGGGTCCCAAAACCATGTTAAAGAGAAAATAATTAGGGAATTAGAAAATATTCAAAAAATAAATAAAGAGAAGAAGAGATGTTAAAATGTTTATAAAATTAATGAAAAAGGATATTTGGTTTATGGACTGTACTAAATGTTTTCATTATGTAAAATATGCTTAATGTTTCTATATGTGAGTGTATGAAGTAGGTGCTGAAATGAACTCAAAAGTGACTGACATTTTAATAGCCATTTAGGACTTTGCTTGAAAGGGAATGCAAATAAGATGTGTGGTCTAGACAGATTGAGTGTTTCAGGGCCTAGAACAGTGTGTGCAGTTTTCAAATTAGAGAGCTTCCTCTCTACACATATCTCTGCACATATTGCTTAATCAAACATTTGATGACCTTGTCCTTGTCTGTGATTCCCAAGAATCATTGAGCAGTTGAAAACTACACAGGGTAGTCAATACATTTGAAAATGGAAACAGTACTTCTGAGAACCCAGCAGCATAAAACTTAGGGCTATTCTGCCACCTAGTGGAGATAGAGCAGAATGCCACCAAGTCTCCCAAATAAAGGAATTTAGGTATAAGCCATGTATTCAAAAGTACAGAATGCTAGAAAGAGTCCTCACAGATGTAATTGCATTTTCAGGAGCTAGTGTGAACATTATTTTAGAGGTTCTTCAGTGCTGAGGGCGAACTGTTTTAGGCATCCCAATAGAAGATTTTTCTAAGAGGAGGCATTCCTTTATTTATCAGGGGTCTCATGAAACTCATGATGTTTGGGGGTGTCTTAATGAGGGAACATCTGGGATCTCATTCTTTGATTAATGTCTGAGAACTCTATTACAAGCATACCAAGTTTTGAGAAATGACCTTAGGGCAAAGTGTCATCACCAATTGAAGGAAGACAAAAATTACACTTCCTAATGGTTTCCTGTAGATATGAGTCAGGCATGACAGACATTAACCAGTTTCCCGTGAATCTATGCCAGGTTGCAGAGAAAGGGACAGGTAAGAATCAACTTAGCCTATGGTGTGCATCTATACATTGGCAACTGGAGAACATGTGAAAAGAGACCACTAGAAAAGTAACATTTTTCTTTGAAGGGTTCTTAATGTAAAACAGCTGGGGAGATTTAGACATGTAGACTAACAAAACAGAGTAGACCAAAAGGAGACTTATTCATATATGAAAACTTTATTTATGACAGATATGTTTTTTGTCCATTAATGATGCTTGGTCAGTTGGATAGCCATATAGTAAAAAAAATGTGTATCTTGACTTCTATCTTGCATATACACAAAAGTCTATCCCAAGCGGTTTAACATAAGAGTATATTTATGACCTTGTGGGTAGGTAGTGAGCCTGTAGGTATATTTACAAATAGTTGTTTTAATATCCTTGTCTACTAATTCTATTATATGTGTTATTTGGGGGACTGTATCTATTGATTGATTTTTCTCCTCATTATGGGATGTATTTTTCTGCTTCTTTGCATGCCTGGTACTTCTTGATTTAATACAAGACATTGCAAATTGTACATTGTTGGGTGTTGAAATTTTTTTTGCTTTTTTTTTAAAGCTTTGCTCTCCTACATAATTAAGATATTTGGAAACAGTTCGATCATTTCAAGGTTTTCTTTTAAGAGTTTTTAGGTGATACCAGAGCTACAAAAATATTTTGGTTTACGGTTAATTTGTCCTGTCTTCTGAGGTAATATCCTTCTCTATCTGATGTCCCATTCATTAAGGGATTTCTTGACTTTGGATTTCGAGAATGTGAACTATTCACAACCCTGTTTGAGCTCCAAGAATTTTTCTGCCTACTCCTTTCTAATAGTTTGGTGGTGGTTTCCTCATGTAAATGATCAGAACTCAGTGGAAGACTGGAAGGAGAGGCCTCTGTCCATCTCCAGAGCTCCCACCCTGTGCAAACTTTTCCTCTCTAGTGCTCTGCCCTTTATAACTCTTTGGCCTCCTCAAATCCTCCACCCTGTCTGCTCCACCGAGTGAGAATATCAGACTCTTTTTGCATTCTTTCTTCCTGCATTATATCTTGGAAACTCCTTTCCCACAGTATGCTAGGGCAATTTTAGGGCTTATGTTATTTGTTTTCCTATTATCAGGGATCCTGTGAGGTCTTCTTGTCCAATGTTTAAAAAATTATTGTTTCATATATATTTTGTCTGTTTTTCCATTTTTATTGAGAAATAATTGGCATACATCATTGTATAAATTTAAGGTGTACAGCATGACAGTTTGATTTACATATATTGTTAAGTGAATACCACAATAGATTCAGCTAACATCCATTTTCTCATATAAATACACTAAGAAGAAAGAAAAAAAGAAAAAAGGGAAGAAAATTTCTTGTGATGAGAACTCTTAGGATTTACTCATTTAACAGTTTTCCTATATATCATACAGTAGTGTTAACTATAGTCTTCACATTGTACATTAAATTTCTAATATTTATTTATCTTATAACTGGCAGTTTGGACATTTTGAACACCTTGCTCTGATTTCCCCTTCCCCTAATCTCCACTTCTGTTAATAACAAGTATGCTTTCTTTTTCTATGAGCTTTTTTTTTTTTAGATTCCACATATAAGTGGAATGATACAGTATTTGTCTTTCTATGCCTGATTTATTTAACATAGCATAATGCCTGCATGGTCTACTCATATTGTTGCAAATGGCAGAAATTCCATGATTTTATGGCTAAATAATATTCCATTGTACATATATAGAACAATTTCTTTATTTATTCATCCACTGATGGACATTAAGGTTGTCTCCATGTCATGGCTATTGTAAATAGTGCTGCTATGAACATTGGGGTGCATGTATTTTTGAGTTAGTGTTTTTTTTCCTTTGGATATATTCACAGAAGTGAAATTTCTGGATCATATATGGTAGTTTTAAGTTTTTAAATTTTTTCAACATCCTCCATACTGTTTTCCACAGTGGCTCTACCATTTTACAAACCCATCAGCAGTGCACAAGAGTTTCCTTCACTCCACGTCTATGACAGCATTTATTGTCTTTTTCTTTTCTTGCAGTTCTATTGAATGTAATTGACATATAGCACTGTATAAGTTTAAGGTATATAACATAATTTTTTGACTTGCATATATCATGAAATGATTACCAGAATAAGAATATCCATCATCTTGTATTGAAACAAAATTAAAGAAATAGAAAAAAACATTTCCTTGTGTGAGGACTCTTAAGATTTCCTGTCTTAACAAATTTCATATATAACATAAAACAGTGTTAATAATATTTAGCATGTTGTACATTATATCTCTATTACTTATTTATCTTATAACTAGAAGTCTTTACCTTAATAGAATCAGTTACACACTGACTGCATTACCCCTCTACTACACTAGCAGAGGACCATGTGGAGAGGTCTCCCCTGGATCTTTGGATCCTCCAGTGGGAAAAGAGAACCTGAAGGGGACAACCAGCATCCCCCCATTATTGTGGATTGCTTTGTGGGAGCCCTTACTCTAGTCTCACTCCATGAGGATTGCAGGTGAACAAAGATACCACAAAGAAAGAAAATTAGAGGCCAATATCACTGATGAACATAGACACAAAAATCCTTGACAAAATACCAGCAATCCAAATCCAACAGTACATTAAAATGATCGCACACCGTGATCAAATGGGATTTATCTCAGGGAGGCAAGGATTCTTCAATATACAGAAATCAATGTGATGTGCCATATTAACAAATTGAAGAATAAAAACCATATGATCATCTCAGTAGATGCAGAAAAAATCTTTTGACAAAATTCAACAGCAATTTATGATAAAAACTCTCCAGAAAGTGGACATAGAGGGAACATACCTCAAGAAATAAAGTCTCTACATGTAAAACTCACAGCTAACATCATACTAAACAGTGAAAAGCTGAAAACATTTCCTCCATGATCAGGAATGAGACAAGTATGTCCACTCTTGTTACTTTTATTCAACATAATATTGGAAGTCCTAGCCGCAACAATCAGAGAAGAAAAAGAAATAAAAGGAATCCAAATTGGAAAAGAAGTAAAATTGCCACTGTTTGCAGATGACGTGATACTATACATAGAAAATCCAAAAGATGCTACTAGAAAACTACTATAGCTCATAAATAAATTGAGTAAAGTTGCAAGATACAAAATTAATACACAGAAATCTGTTGCACCTCTTTACACTTACAATAAAAGATCAGAAAGACAAATTAAGGAAACAGTCCCATTTACTGTAACATCAAAAATAATAAAATACCTAGGAATAAACCTACCTAAGGAGTCAAAATACGTGTACTCTGAAAACTATAAGACACTGATGAGAAAACTCAAAGATGACACAAACAGATGGAGAGAGATAACATGCTCTTGGATTAAAAGAATCAATGTTGTCAAAATGACTATACTACACAAATCAATCTACAGATTCAATGTAATCCCTATCAAATTACAAATGGCACTTTTCATAATTTGTATGGAAACACAAAAGACCCTGAATAGCCAAAGCAATCTTGAGAAAGAAAAACTGAGTTGGAGGAATCACACTCCCTGACTTCAGATTATACTACAAAGCTACAGTCATCAAAACACTATTGTACTGGTACAAAAACAGAAATGTAGATCAATGGAACAGAAGAGAAAATCCAGAGATAAACCCAAGCACCTATGGTCACCTAATCTATGACAAAGGAGGCAAAACTATACAAAGGAGAAAAGACAGTCTCTTCAATTAGTGGTGCTGTGAAAACTGGACAGTGACATTAAAAAGAATGAATTTACAACACTCCCTAACACCATACACAAAAATAAACACAAAACGGGTTAAAGACCTAAATGTAAGGCTGGATAATATAAAAGAGGAAAACATAGGCAAAATACTCTCTGACATAAATCACAGTAAGATCTTTTTTGATCCACCTCCTAGAGGAATGAAAATTAAAAAAAAAATTAAACTGGGACAAAATTAAACTTAAAAGGATTTGCACAGCAAAAGAAACCATAAACAAAACAAAAAGACAGCCCATAGAATAGGAGAAAATATTTACAAATCAAGGGATCAACAAGGGATTAATCTCTAAAATATACAACATCTCATGCTGCCCAAAATGAAAAATAAACAAACAAACAAGCAAAAAACAAAAAAAAAAACAGTCAAAATATGATCAGAACATCTAAATAGACCTTTCATGAAAGAAGATATACAGATGACCAACAGGCAAATGAAAATATGCTCAGTATCACTAATTATTAGAGAAAGGTAAATCAAAACTACAATAATGTATCTCCTCACACAATTCAGAATGACCATCATCAAAATACCCACAAACAATAAGTACTGGAGAGGGTGTGGAGAAAAGGGGATGCTCCAACACTGTTGGTGGGAATATAAATTGGTATAGCCACTATGGAGAACAGTATGGAGGTTCCTTAAAAAATTAAAAATAGAGCTATCATATAATCCTGAAATTGCATTCTTGGGAATATATCCAAAGAAAACCATGGTTCAAAATGATACATGCTCCTCAACATTAATTGCTGGACTATTTACATTAGCCAGGACATGGATGCGACCTAAATGTCCTTTGAAAGAGGAGCAGATAAGGAAAATGTGGTACATATACACAATGGAATAGTAGCCATAAAAAGAATGAAATAATAACACTTGCAGCAACATGGATGGACCTAGAGATCATCATACTGGGTGAAGTAAGACAGACAGAGAAATACAAATGTCATATATTAACACTTATATTTGGAATCTAAAAAAATGATACAAATGAACTTGTTTACACAACAGAAATAGGGTCACAGAAGTAGAAAACAAACTTATGGTCTCCAGGGGAGGAAGCCAGGGAGGGGGGTAAACTGGGAGGTTGGGATTGACATATACATATTACTATATATAAAATAGATACCTAATAATGACATACTGTATAGCACAGGGAACTGTTCTCAATACTCTGTAATGACTGATATGGGAAAAGAATATAAAAAAGAATGGCTATATCTATATGTATAACTGATACACTTTGCTGTACAGCAGAAACTAACACAACATTGTAAATCAACTATATGCCAATAAAATGTTTTAAAAACCTACCTAAAGAGGAAAAACCTGTACTCCAAAAACTACAAGACAGTGTTGAAGAATTCAAAGATGACACAAACAGATGGAAAGATATACCATGTTCTTGGACGGGAAGAATCAATGTTGTCAAAATGACTAGTCTACCCAAGGCAATCTATAGATGCAATGCAATGCCTATCAAATTATCAATGACATTTTTTTTTCAGATATAGAACAAAAAATTCTTAAAATTTGTATGGAAACACAAATGACCCCAAATAGCTATAACAATCTTGAGAAATAAAAATAGAGCTCGAGGAATCAGGCTCCCTGACTTCAGGCAGTATTATAAAGCTACAGTAATCAAAACAGTATGGTACTGGCACAAAAACAGATGTATAGATCAATGGAACAGGATCAAAAGTCCAGAAATAAACCCACACAGCTATGGTCAATTAATCTATGACAAAGAGGCAAGATTATACAATGGAGAAAAGACAGCCTCTTCAATAAGTGGTGCTGGGAAAACTGGACAGCTACATGTAAAAAAAATGAAATTAGAACATTCTCTAACATCATACACAAAAATAAACTCAAAATGGATTAAAGACCTAAATGTAACACAGGATACTATAAAACTATTAGAAGAAAACATAGGAAGAACACTCTTTGATACAAATAGCAGCAATATTTTTTGGCTCTACCTCCTAGTGTAATAAAAATAAAAACAAAAATAAACCAACAGGACCTAATTAAACTTCAAAGCTTTTGCATAGCAATGGAAACCATAAACAAAGCAAAAAGTCAACCTATAGACTAGGAGAAAATATTTGCAAGTGACACAGCTGACAAGAGATTAATCTCTAAAATACACAAACAACTCATGCAGCTCAATAATAAAAAAGACAAACAACCCAGTCAAAAAATAGATCTAAATAGACATTTCTTCAAGGTAGACATACAGATGGTCAAAAAGCACATGAAAAGATGCTTAACATAGCTAATTATTAGAGAAATGCAAATCAAAACTACAATGAGGTATAACCTCACACCAGTCAGAATGGTCATCATCAAAAAGTCTATAAACAATAAATGCTGAAGATTGTGTGGAGAAATGGCAACTTTCCTACACTGTTGGTGAGACTGTTAATTGGTTCAGCCACTATGGAGAAGCAGTGTGGAGGTTCCTTAAAAAAGTAAGTGTAGAACTGCCATATGATACAGCAACTCCACTCCTGGGGCACTACAGCTGGAGAAAAGCACAATTGGAAAAGATACATACACTCCAATATCCTTTGCAGCACTATTTACAATAGCCAAGTCATGGAAGCAACGTAAATGTGCTTCAACAGATGAATGTATAAAGAAGATGTGGTATTTATATATATATATATATATATATATATATATACATATATATATATGTGTGTGTGTGTGTGTTTGTGTGTGTGTGTGTGTGTGTGTGAAATGGAGTATAAGTCATAAAAAGAATGAAATAATGCCCTTTGAAGCAACAGGATTGACCTGGAGATTATCACACTAAGTAAAGTCAGAGAAATACAAATATTATATAATTTCACTTTATATGGAATCTAAAAAATAGTACAAATGAACTTATTTACAAAACAGAAAGAGACTCTCACAGACAAGGAAACAAACTTATGGTTCTCAAATGGGAGAAGGATAATTTAGGATGTGGGGATTAACCTATACACACTAGGGCTTCCCTGGTGGCGCAGTGCTTGAGAGTCCGCCTGCCGATGCTAACCTTGTATGAGGCAGCATTCCTCCAACTTTCTCTGTCACATCTCTTCACGTGCCATGGACCCGCGTTTCCGCAGGGCACACCACTGGGCAGCTGTCAAGACCTAGGCTTGCCCAAAGTTCCATGCCGACTGTAGAAAAAAAAAAAAAAAAAAAAAACCTATACACACTATTATATATAAATTAGATAGTCAACAAGCTCCATCTGTGTGACACAGGGAACTCTACTCATTACTCAGTAAAAACCTATATGGGAAAAGAATCTGAAAAAGAATAGATATATGTATATGTGTAACTGAATCACTTTGCTGTACACCTGGAACTAACACATTGTATATCAACTCTACTCCAATATAAAATAAAAATTAAAAATCTCATACATACAAAATTCTTCGTGTAAGCGTCATTGTCTTTCAAATTTAGTTAATATATCATTTGCTTACATTTGGATTTGCAATATTATGTTGTCCCAACACTACCTAAATGGCCTAATCACACCTCATTACTAACACAATCTACCTGATTCTTTAAAATGAAACATCTGAACCACTGAGGAGACATCAAAATTTTTAGAGCAGAATTGTAGGAAGATTCATTTGGATGATACAGTAAATTCATTATATCTGCAATATCAGAGACACTGTGGTATGTTACAGAAATCCAAAGTGGCCATGATATATCCCAGTGGTCCCCAAAGTTTTTGGTCAGTTTTGTGGGACCAGTTTTGTGGAAGACAATTTTTCCATGGACCTTGGGTGGGGGATGGTTTTGGGGTGATTCAAGCATATTACATTTATTGTGCACTTTATTTCAATTTTTATTACATTGTAATATATAATGAAATAATTATACAACTCACTATAATGCAGAATCAGTGGGAGCCCTGAGCTTGTTTTCACTTGCCACTCACTGAGAGGGTTTTGATATGAGTCTGCAAGCAATTGATTTATTATTGTCTCTGTTCAGTCAAACCTCTCTGCTAATGATAAGCTGTATTTGAAGCCACTCACCAGCACTAGCATCACTCCTTTAGCTCCTCCTCAGATCATCAGGTATTATATTCTCATAAGGAGTGCACAACCTAGATCCCTCTCATGCACAGTCCACATTAGGGTTTGCACTCCTATGAGAATCTAATGCCACCACTGATTTGATAGGAGGTGGAGCTCAGGCAGTAATGTGAGTGATGGGGAGCGGCTGTAAATAGAGATGAAGCTTTGCTTGCTCGCCAGCTGCCCACCTCCTCCTGTGCATCCCAGTTCCTAACAGGCTACAGACACTGGTCCATGGCCTGGGGGTTGGGGACCCCTGATATAGCCTAGAGTGACAGGAAATTCCTTGATTTTGGCTTGCTTCGCATGGTACCTTGTCCCTTCAAAAAGTGATGGATTTATTTTTGATGCATTCTCAATTATTAATTGACACAAAAATTTAGATTCCATAATTTTGGATATCATAAGTACATTAATGCTCAAATTTGTTCAGGTGGTATAATCCAAAAGTTATTTCTATGAAGGCAAATGAGACCTGTTATAGAAAACTGTTTCCTCCAGAGGAATCAATTTCTCAATTCTTCAATTTTTTGTTTGTTTGTTTGTTTTGTTTTTTAAAATTTCTTTCTTTTGGCCACATCCTGCTTCTGGAGTGAGTGGAATGTGTGCTGGCTCTGCTGCTATTCTCATTCATGGAAAGCACTCCATGGGCACTTGTTGCCCCCAGTACTGTGCAAGACTTAGTGTGAGGACTACTTGAAGTATTTGGCACAGTCCATCTTTGCAGAACCTTTTGTCTAGTTGAAGAGATGAAACTCACACAGCATGACAATAAAGAAACCTGGGTTCTGGTTTCTCCTTGGCTTTCATCTGACACTGTCTTACCATCTAGTTGAAGAGATGAAACTAGCACAACATGGCAATAAAGAGACCTGGGTTCTGGTTTCTCTTTGGCTTTCATCTGGCACTGTGGCTTGCATTAGCTTTATGTGTGTGGTGTTTGCTATTCAGGAAGCTTAACAGTAACCATACAGCACTTACAGCCAGGGCCATCACAAAGCAGAAAAGAAATAATTTCTTCAATTTTCTTCTCTGTGACCTCTTCTTTCATTGGTGGCCTTTTTTTCCCCTTTACAGTTCAGGGTCTCACCTGTTATATATGGATAAAATAATAGTTAACTATTACTGACAATTTAGTACATGCCAGGAACTGTGCTAGTACTTTACATTTAATTCTCACAACAACTCTATGAGGTGTATTCCAACAGATATGGAAGCTGAGATTCAAAGAGATTAAGTAATTTGACCAAGCTCACATAATCAGTAAGTGGATCTAAGATTCAAAGATGATCTGATTCTATAGCCCTAAGTTAAAACACTGCTCTTACCCAGTACACTGCATTGGTTTTGTGTAGATAATAACATCTGACTTTCATTAGTCACTTGTATTAGTTTTCTTTTTTTGCTGTAACAAATTACCACAACATTAGTGGTTTAAAACAATACAACTTTGTTATCTTATGGTTTTAGAGGTCATAATTCCAGCATGGGCCTCACAGGAGGACTAAAATATAGGTATTGGCAGGGTCGTATTCCTTTCTGGAGGCTCTCTAGGTAAATCCATTTCCTTGTTTTCTCTATCTTCTGGAAGCCACGTGCATTCCTTTCCTTATGGTTCCTTCCTCCAGCTTTAAAACTAGGAATGGCTGGTCAAGTCTTTCCTACATCACATCATTCTGACATTAAATTTTCTGCCTCCTTCTCCCCCATTAAGTGATCCTGTGATGACATTGAGCCCACCTGGATAATCTAGGATAATCTCCTTATTTTAAGGTCAGATGATTAGTAACCTTAATTTCATTTGCAAACTTAAATCCCTTTTGCCATGTAACATATTCACAGGCTCCTTGGATTAGGATGTGGATATCTTTGGGGGGGACAGTTATTCTGCTTACCACATCACCTGTACACTGTTAGTTAGGTCTATATTGTATTTCTTCAATTCACAATAATTTTTACCTTTTCTAAAACCACACACAGAATATTTTCCCCCAAACATCTTCCTCCAATGTTACTTAGCTCAGGAATTAAAAATAATACAAGTACTAGTAGTACTAATAACCTTAAATGAAATTTATTAAGTTTGTACTATGTGTCATATATTCTTTTGAATACTTTACATGCATTTTGACACTTGAGTCTCACAACTCTTTTATTGTTATTGCTATTAATTATAATTTTACTATGTATTTTTCCCTGAGTAAATATTGTAACAGTCTCCAGTCCTTTTGTGCACTACTTATTTTAAACCAAGCTTTGAGCTCAGATTAATGTACTTTTTGTAAACAATGAGATCTAGCCTAGTTTCTTTTTATAGTCATTAAGCATGGTCATGTTGCTAGCCAGCAAGGGCTAGGAAATGACTTATGTCATCTTAGGGAATATAAAGAAGAGAAACTAATAATATGAAAGAAGTAAAAATACCCTGGCTTGGAAAAGGCAGAATGAATCTTTAATTACATAATCTTCAGGTAATGTCAAATGGGAAAAGAACAATTCCACTATGTCCAATGATAAAAATAAAGCAGGTTGTGTACCATTTCATTCAAACTTTAGCATGTTATGGTTACCTCCTCTCTTTCCAGTAGGTGTCATGCCTTCATTATTTTTGTAATTAATGGTATTATTCTTGAAGAAAAGTCTCTGAAGGTGGAAAAAGAGGGGTGTACAAGTTGATACTGTGGTAAAGTAATTCAAAATATATGATTCACGTTTCAAAGGATGCTGGAAATCAGATATATGCTATGGGAAAATTACATATATGACTTTCTGAATCTTCAGCTGAGAAATGTCATAAGCTACCTTTGACCAGCTCACTGCTTTAGCATAAGACTGGGAACCTCATGAAAGTTGGGAAAATATCTTAGAAAGTCAGTGCGTATGGTGATTAAGTTAATAGACCCTAGGGCCACATCGCCTCAGTTTGAATTCTAGCTCTGGCATGAACTGGCTATAAGATCAGAAGCATGTTATTTAATCTTATCTATGAAATGGGGGTTATAATAATTATACCTTCCTTAAAGATTTTTGTGAGGTTTAAATGAGTTAATATATGCAAATCACTTAAAACAACACCATCTGTCAATAGGCATTTAGGTTACTTCCATGTCTTGGCTATAGTAAACTGTGCTGCAATGAATATTGGGGTGCATGTATTCTTTCAAACCAAGTTTTTCTCTAGATATATGTCCAAGACAGGGATTGCTGGATTGTATGGTTGCTCTATTTTTAGTTTTTTAAGTAATCTCAATACTGTTCTCCATAGTGGCTGTACCAGTTTACTTTCTCATCAATAGTGTAGGAGAGTTCCCTTTTCTCCACACCTTCTCCAGCATTTATTATTTGTAGAATTTTTATGATGGACATTATGACTGGTGTGAAATGATATCTCATTGTAGTTTTGATTTGCATTTTTCTAATAATTAGTGATGCTGAGCATCTTTTCATGTGTTTGTTGGCCATCTGTATGTCTTCTTTGGTGAAATGTCTATTTAGATCTTCTCCCCATATTTTGATTGGGTTGTTTGTTTTTATGGTATTGAGACACACGAGCTGTTTGTAAGTTTTTAAGACTAATCATTTGTCTGTTGTATCATTTGCAAATATTGTCTCCCATTGTGTGGGTTGTCTTTTTGTTTTGTTGATGCTTTCCTTTGTTTTGCAAAAGCTTTGAGTTTAATTATGTCCCATTTGTTTATTTTTGTTTTTACTTCCATTATTCTGGGAGATGGATTGAAAAAGATATTGCTGAGATTTATTTCAGAGAGTGTTCTGTCTATGTCTTCCTCTAAGAGTTTTACAGTATCCAGTCTTACATTTAGGTCTTTAATCCATTCTGAGTTTATTTTTGTGTATGGTGTTTGAAAATGTTCTAATTTCATTTTTTACCTGTGGCCATCCAGTTTTTCCAGCACCACTTACTGAAGAGATTGTTTTTTCCCCATTGTATAGTCTTGCCTCATTTGTCATAGATTAATTTACCATAGGTGCATGGGTTCATTTCTAGGCTTTCTATCTTGTTTCATTGAGCTATATTTCTGTATTTTTGCCAATACCATACTGTTTTGATGACTGTAGCTTTGTAGTATGGTCTGAGGCAGGGAGCCTGACTCCTCCAGCTCTGTTTTTTTTTGTTGCTTTTTTTCTTCCTCTCAAGATTACTTTGGCTCTTTGGGTTTCTTTGTGTCTCCATACAAATGTTAAGATTTTTTTCTTCTAGTTCTGTGAAAAACACCATTGGTAGTTTGATAGGGATTGCATTGAATCTGTAGATTTCCTGGCATAATATAGTCATTTTCATAATATTGATTCTTCCAATCCAAGAGCATGGTATATTTTCCATCTCTTTGTGTCATCTTTGATTTCTTTCAACAGTGTCTTATAGTTTTCAGAGTACAGGTCTTTTGTCTCTTATGTAGGTTTATTCCTAGGTATTTTATTCTTTTTGATGCAATGGTAAATGGGATTGTTTCCTTGATTTCTCTTTCTGATTTTTCATTGTTCCTGTATAGAAATGAAACAGATTTCTGTGTATTAATTTTGTAACCTGCCACTTCACCAAATTCATTTATGAGTTCTAGTCATTTTCTGGTATCATATTTTGGATTTTCTATGTATAGTATCATGTTGCCTGCAAACAGTGACAGTTTTACTTCTTTTCTGATATGGATTCCTTTTATTTCTTTTTCTTCTCTGATTGCCATGGTAGGAGTTCCAAAACTATGTTGAATAAAAGTGTTGCCCTTCTTTTTAAACTGATGTGTGATTCAAAGGGAGTTCATGCCATGTAACACATATGTACACCCATATATAAGAATTTCAAGGACTTAGACCATAATAGTATATGACTTGCAATAAAATTATAATGAACATAATTTAATATGTCTTTGTAGTTTTAGAAGACACTGGTGGGCTCACTTGTCTGACAGAATGAAGTTAGAGACTGTTTACTCTGGTTACTGAAATATCCTCCGTGCCTCTGTGATAATGCAATATCTGCCATTACATACATATATATGCATGTATATATATATATATATACACAGTATTATATATGTATATGTGTATGTATGCATATATATGTGTGTATATATTAGATAAATATGCATAGGTATATTAGAGTCATATTAGATGTATGAATGAATGTCATTTTTTTACAATTTAAATAAATGCCTTAAGATTCCATGGTACATAGTGTTTCCATAATTTACTCCTACTTTTAGTCAGTTACTTTCTGAAGTCAATTGCTTTCTGAATGACTCCTTTTTATTCTCAACACATCTTTATATGCAGCAAAAATTTTAAAAACTAAGGTTGTTTGAATTTGACAAATCTGGTTTCTGTGGATGATTAATTTCCAATGTACCACGTTTGTTCTTTTTATTTTTCTAACTCATCACACAAATAACAGGCCCATTAAACAATTCATTCATTTCCTCAATTGAAAATACAAAAATTCTGCCTCTGCAGAGTTAGGCATTGAAAATGTAGAGCAAGCAACCACAGTGGTCTTTTGCTAAAATGATCATTGTAGTGGTATGTGAGTGAAGGTCTTGTTCTATAATGAGAATATATGGCTCTACACACAAAAAAATTAAGCTACTCAAGCTGTATTAAAGGAAGAAACTTGCCTTTACTTTGAATTAGTCAGTGATGGAGAATTTTCTTAGAGGTCTCTCAGGTTCCCTAAACCAATGGAGAGGCAAACGTCCTTTGGTAAGTTTGTGAAGACTCATGAGACAAGAGATGTATCTCAGAGAAAGGAAAAAATGTTTTCTTTTATGGCCCACTACCCAGAGGGTCTTCCCAGAGGCTCTTCAAAATAGGGTTACAAATCCTTTGACCTCATAATTCTATGTGGTCAAAATTTTATGTGCCCTACCCACATTGTCTTATATCCTTTATCCCCACCTTTGCCTTTCCCACCTTCTCTTCCTCACAACCCCACCCATTCCCCTTGTATAGTCTCTCTTCCACTTTGGCATCCTATTATCATCTCCTGTCACCTCACTTATATGTCTCATTATTTCCTCTTTACCTGCTTGCTTTACTTTTGTCTTCCTTTGCTAGTTTTCAGTGTTACTCAGTTTAGAGGCATTCATTTTCCCTGTGTTTTTCACTTGTTAACACTCAGTCATCTCTTCCCTTGACACTTCTCCCTTCCTCACAATCACACAAACGTTCTAGAAGACCAAATAAAAAATTAATAAGAAGGGCCCACAAGACTAAAATAGACCAGATATTTCCTTTAGTCCTGGGCCCTGATGTGTTCAAAATACCAAGAACTATTACACATCAAAATTCATCTTCACATATGTTGATTTTATTTGGAAATTAAAATAGAAAATAAAAAGTAGTTATGTCTATTAAAAGTCCAACCCCTTTGGCTCCTGCCCAGATAATGACTCTTTTAGCAAACATTAGACAGATTCAGAATCTTGTTTTTTTTTGTCTTTTAATAAACTAAGGGCCAGTGGCTTTACTTGTTATCTATCATACCTGTGAGGAGAAAGGTACCTTTTTCTACAACAGCTTGTCTGACTACAAGACCATATGTCAAAGATAGCCTCACAATGATAAATCTATGGCTTTTTTCTTTTTTTTTTTTAGGCTTTTAAAAAACTTTACCATTTTTTAACAATTTTTTTTTAAATTGAAGTATAATTAATGTGTTGTATTAGTTTCAGGTGCCCAGAAAACAGATTCATATATATATATATATATATATATATATATATATATATATATATGTATGTATGTATATGTATATATATATATTTTTTTCTTTTTCATATTCTTTTCCATTATAGATTATTACGAGATATTCAATATAGTTCTGTGTGCTATACAGTAGGCCCTTGTTGGTTATTTATTTTATATATAGTAGTGTGTATCTGTTAATCCCAACCTCCTAATTTGTCCCTCCCCCTTCACCTTTCTCCTTTGGTAACCATAAATTTGTTTTCTATGTCTGTGAGTCTATTGCTGTTTTTTAAATAAGTTCATTTATATCATTTCTTAGATTCCACATATAAGTGATACCATATGATATTTGTATGTCTCTGCCTGACTTACTTCACATAATATAATAGTCTCTAGGCCCATCCATGTTGCTGCAAATGGCAGTATTTTGTTCTTCTTTATGGCTGAGTAATATTCCATTGTGTATATATATCACATCTTCTTTATCCATTCATCTGTTGTTGGACATGTAGGTTGCTTCCATGTCTTGGCCATTGTAAATAGTGCTGCTGTGAACACTAGGGTGCATGCATCTTTTCCACTTAGAGTTTTCTTCAGATACATGCCCAGGAGTGGCATTGCTGGATCATAGGGTAGTAGTATATTTAATTTTTAAGGAACATCATATCATTCTTCAGAGTGGCTGTACCAATTTACATTCCCAGCAACAGTGTAGAAAGCTTCCTTTTTCTCCACACTATCTCCAACATTTATTATTTGTAAGCATTTTAATGATGGCCATTCTGACTGATGTGAGGTGATACCTCATTGTAGTTTTAATTTGTATTTTTCTAATAATTAGCAATACTGGGCATCTTTTCCTGTGCCTGTTGGACATTT
Source organism: Lipotes vexillifer (assembly GCF_000442215.2). Classification (NCBI taxonomy): domain Eukaryota; kingdom Metazoa; phylum Chordata; class Mammalia; order Artiodactyla; family Lipotidae; genus Lipotes; species Lipotes vexillifer. The sequence continues at coordinate 105,074 of NW_006775622.1, read as the reverse complement.
GTATGTCTTCTTTGGAGAAATGTATATTTAGGTCTTCTGTCCATTTTTTTTTTAAATAAATTTGTTTATTTATTTTTGGCTGTGTTGGGTCTTCGCTTCTGTGTGAGGGCTTTCTCCAGCTGTGGAAAGTAAGGGCCACTCTTCATTGTGGTGTGTGGGCCTCTCACTATTGGGACCTCTCTTGCTGTGGAGCACAGGCTCCAGACGCGCAGGCTCAGTAGTTGTGGCTCACGGGTCTAGTTGCTCTGTGGCATGTGGGATCTTCCCAAACCAGGGCTCAAACCCGTGTCCCCTGCATTGGCAGTCAGATTACCAACAACTGTGCCACCAGGAAAGCCCCCTTCTGCCCATTTTTCTATTGAGTTTTTTGTTTTTTTGATATTAAGCTATATGAGCTGTTTGTATATTATTGAAATTAATCCCTTGTTGGTAGCCTCATTTGCAAAATGTTTTCTCTCCATCTGTAGGCTTTCTTTTCATTTTGTTTATGGCTTCTTTTGCTGTACAAAAGCTTTTAAATTTAAATAGGTCCCATTTGTTTATTTTACTGTACAAAAGCTTTTAAATTTAAATAGGTCCCATTTGTTTATTTTACTTTCATTTGGTTTTCCTTAGGAGAAAGATCCAAAAAATATTGACAGAATTTAGGTAAAGTATGCTGCCTATGTTCTTCTATGTTGAGAATGCGATCGTGGCTGATCAGAATTTTTTATTATGGATACAGTAATTGGTCTGTGGGTAGGTAAAGAACCCAACCAGAGTGTTCTGTAGAGTCTAACCTCTAGATATTTGGGGAAAAATGCTCTCTACTGTGGACTGTATGGTATTTTAATCTAAGGTTGCTGTGGTCATCATGCCATTCACATCTAGAGAACCTGTATCAGACATGAGATAAAAGTTCTTTCTTGCATGGTCTGGAACCCTGGTTCTACTTTGAAATTTTCAGTTGTGTAAATAAAAAATTTCTTCTCTGCTTTAATTAAACCAGTTTTATTCTAATTTTACAACTGTTAACAAAAATATTCCTAATTCAGGGAATTTCTCAGTTGGGAAAATCTAAATCGCACATGAGGGAATAGTGGGGTTTGGGAGAGCTCAGGCACTTGTCACAGATCATACAGCTATCTAGTGGAGAAATTCCAGCTTAAACCCAAAATATCTATGGTGATAAATAGGCTTCCATGCCAAGATGACACTCTATTACTTAAATAAAAACAGTAATCATTCTGAGCAATCATCATATCCAAGTGAAGTGTGCCCCATACCTGTCTACATAGAGATATTCTGAAAGTCAAACTCTGGTTTGAAATGAGATTTGCTGGTGGCAGTACAGGACCAAAATCAGGGGAACCCACAGAGAGGTGGGTTTAAGAGCTTTGGTAGTTCACCCTTCAAAGATTCTCTTTGCATTTTATGAATCAATAGGTACCTAGATGCTTTAGAGGCAACTCTGTCATTGTATATATGGAAAAACTGAAGCCAAGGTAAGGGAGTGCCTGAATTGGCACACTTTTTACCAGAAGTTGTCTGAGAAAGCAGGCAGGTCCCCTAATTGAGCAATTGCATTATGACTTTGTCAAAAGCCAACCCAGACCTATCTATGTCAATATTTTGTTTATGATACTGTAGTATAGTATTTTGGCACTGGATGAGTCCCTGTTCAGATAGAAAGGAGGACCCTCATCCTGAATGGGCACAAGATGGTGGCCCATATACTCAAAATTCTACTCATGATAACCTAGGAAAATATTCCAATAGAGGAAGACACCATTGCCATTATAATGATTCAGATACTTGAAACATATGGGGGAAACAATGATAAGTAAAATAGAGTTGGCTGTTTATCATTAAGTTGTTTTTACATACTGCAGAGAGTGGTTAATAGATAGTTAAAGGTTAAGTGTGAGATCTTTTGTAGTTAAAAAGTGTGAGATTTTCCTTTGTAGCTTACAAATGGGACATTATCTCCTGAATTGGAAGAGCAGACATATCTGGAAAGCAAACTCAGCTTAATAGATAGAATAATGGAATGCCAGAGATATTTAAAGTGCTCAGCCAAGGCATATTTCTTATGCTAAATTCAGAGTCCTGGCTTGGAAAACTTAGGACCCTAAATATGAGATGGGTATATCTAAGTGGCTGCTTCTGAGAATCATGGATCTGTAGACTATGTGGGACCTACAGAGCTTGCAGAGGTGGCCTGATTCTCAGTAAGAACTAGCATTTTCCCTATTTAGGAACACACTGCAGGGGTTTCTCTTCTTCAGAGGAACAAGTGTCCTGTCAAGAGTTTCCCACAACTCTTTTGTTGGTTGCCAGGCTGGTAACTAGGTTAAACTCCAGTTATAACCCATCTGGAGATATACTGATCTTGATAAGGAAGAAAGAAGACTATACATCAAAGGCCCTGCAGGAAATAGAATATACCAAAATGGGCCATGAGAATATGATTGGGATAGGATTTTGGAGGTGCCTGTTAGGGGAGGTTGGAACATAAGTCCAAATAAGTAAGAATTATATTCAGAGTACTTTCTTGCAAAATAGGACATAACATTCGGGGAAGGAACACAGAGAATAGGGCAAAATTGCTGCTAGAGTAGTAATAGAAGCCTGGTGAAAATGGTGAACCACACTAAATAAAATTGAAAAGCCTGAGTTGTTATGGCAGGTAATAGAGGCAGGAATTAAGTTTTGGAGGGGAGTGACATCACCAAGATGGCAGAGAAAGAGACACAAGCATTTATTTCTCCCTCCAAAACAATAATTAGACAGCTATATATGAATAAAAATAGCCCTTGGAGGGGTTCCAAATTCCAGTTAAGAACCAACAGCAACACAGTGGAGCAAAAATTGGAGAATAACCACTATAAAGGATCACTGTGGAGATCAGCTTAGCTGTTATATGGAGATGGCTAGGAACAAAGAAAAAGGATGAGGGCTATAAGTATCAGCTATGCAGCAGATACAATCATATTCCCCAGTGGCTTGCTCTTTGGAGGACCTTTGTAGCCTTTGCTGCTAAACATCTCAATAGCCTCCACAAAAGTTGCCAATTCCCCCCACAGGATTAACAGTGTAGGACCCTGTAGTGTTCATTGGCCTACAGTGTAGCCCCCTCAGGGGCCTGCTCCACAGAAGACACCAGCAGTTTTCACCAATGAAGTAATGAATAGCCATGCCACTGCTGATACCCCAGAGAGGGAGACACTGCTGTGCACCTCCCAGAAGAAGTTGTTATTATACTTCCCAAGAACCAGGACTGCCACCCCTCCAAACCTGCACAGGTCCAAGACCCCAGAGCCATGGCTGTGCCACATGTGCCCACACTTCTGACTTGGTCTGTAGCTGCTGTGCATATGTTCTGTCCTCCAGATACTTGCTCCACAGATACTTCACCTGTGCCTGTGTTTCAGGCATCAGAGCTGCCAGTGCTGTAGACCATCCACTGTCTGGACCCCAGAGCTGCTATCTTTCCATGTGCACCCGTGCTCTGGACCCTGACTTCATGGCTGCTCAGCATATACCCACATCTCAAGCACTGGAGCAATCACTGCTGCAAGCCAGTCAGCACCCTGGATCCTGAAGCTTCTGTCCCTCCATGAGTACCTGTATTCCAGACCCTGGCTCTGTGGATTCTCCATGCCTGATGTTGACTAAAAAATATGCACAACCTAAAAGTTGAGAATTATGTTTTATTCAGTAGGCTTACTGAGGACTATAGCCGGGGATAGAGCCTCTCAGATATCTTTTAGGGACTGTACCAAAGAGGTAAGAGAGGAGCCAGAATACATGAGTTTTTGCTGAAAAAAAACATGCAGTTGAACATCAAAAGATTACTGCTATCACAAACACAGACATCTCAAGTTAATGATTTTAGCACTTTTCTATGTATGGGAAGAGGCAAGAGTCTGGGCTTATTGAAATCATTCATTTGTTATGTATCTTAACTATCTAAGGCCATAGATAGAAAAACTATCCTGTTTTTCTCCATAATGAATTCCCTTCAGGGTATGTCACTGGGGGTGGCTGATGGTTTGGTGACAGGCAATCTGTTTTTATCCATCCCAAATTCTCTTCAGGGTGCACCACAGGGGTGGCAATAGAAGTGACTGATGGCTTTATGGTCAGAACATCATTTGTTTACTGAAATGGCAGGTGACATTCTTGTCCACAGTACCTCCTATTGGTCATAAATTAGACCAAAGTTTGGGAGACATATCATGACCAATTTTGTCCCACCATGCTAGGAAGGCTCATTCCTAGATCAAGCAAAGATTCTGTTGATAGGCCACTCAATGTGCTAATTTTTGGATTAGGCCCTGTTGACAATCTAAAATTCTCTGGATTGCCTGTTTTACTAGTCTATTATGATCCAGGAAATGTTTTCTCTTGTTGCTTCTTCCCATATCTAGAGTTGCACTTCTACAGTTATTCTATATAGAGCTATATATGTGATCAACTACCTCAAGATGTTTAGCCTTCATTAATTTTGTCAGAGGCCTAGTTACACATTGGGTAATGCAAGAGACAACAAGGATATAGGTAATACAGCTGTAACATTAATAAAGTCATAGTACAGCAGAGAGGCATAAGGCATAAATAATTTAAAAATAACAGGAAAGGAAAAGTTAAAGCAATGATTAGTAGAACTAGCTGTAATCTGGTTTCAATAAGTCATCAAGTCCACAGGGGCCCAGCTGGAGAAGCCAAATTCTGGAGGGATCAGATGGAAATATATAAACATTTCATCTTCATTTACAAATGTATACTTTATCAATTTTTTGTATGTCATGGTTATCATAAGAGGAAAGATTTTTCAGAAAAACAAAGATTAAAAACCAGTATATTGGGCTTCCCTGGTGGCGCAGTGGTTGAGAGTCCGCCTGCCGATGCAGGGGATACGGGTTCGTGCCCCGGTCTGGGAAGATCCCACATGCCGTGGAGCGGCTGGGCCCGTGAGCCATGGCCGTTGAGCCTGCTCGTCCGGAGCCTGTGCTCCACAATGGGAGAGGCCACAACAGTGAGAGGCCCACATACCGCAAAAAAAAAAAAAAAAAAACCAGTATATTATAGAAAAAAAGTCATAAAATTATAAATCATATTTATCAGTTCATTCAGTCCTGTGTAATTAATTCCTGTCAATCTGGATGAAGATATCAGGTTTTCCATTAGAGTTTTGTAATATCTTACCCATTTCAGTGATATGATCTAAAATTTATCAGAAAATTATATTTGTCAAAATATCCCTTTTATGAATCTTCTTGAAGATCTTTACTTTATAAAAGCATAGAGCAAAACAATGATTGTCTATAAACAACAAAAGGCTTAAAATGGCAAGGTTAAAGATCTGATTACAATGCAACTGACAGGAAACTTGGTTTTCTGTGACATATAATATTTTAAGATAATAACTAGAATTATGACTGGTAAAATTATACTAGGACATATCACATTTTTAGGAATTCCATATAAATTTTGGAATAACTGTATTAATGACACCTACATACAAAATATAACATAAGAAGGTTTTTATCACCACTTATCTGACGTTTTCCATGTAATTTAACTTATCAAATAAACCTAAATTAAATATCTCACTTGAGGATGTTTCAAGAGTCCTTTAGAAGCACCCCAAAGTTAGCTGGAGATCAAAGGAAAGTTAATTAGAATTTGATATTTGGGAACTTTGTAAAAAAAAAAAAGAAAATTTAAAACACCTGGTCAAATAGGATCACAGGTCACAGTGAAACAATACTTATTCAGCCAAAGTGAAGTAAAAGATCTTTAAGGCAAACACAGGTCATTTAGAAGGCAAAGAAACTCATAATCCATTATCAAAAGTAGCTCAAGGATTCAAGAAAACTTTGCTCTCTCAACAGAGAGAGAGAGAGAGAGAAATAAGCTCCATTCTTCCATTAACCTAACTTCAATAACAAAATTCATTTACCTAATTAAATTAAATCCAATCCCAACCTGACTATGCACAAAACTTCTTTTTCATGGCTACCTTTCTATAAACCTTCCACAGCTTTCAGTACCCATATTAGTTTGTCCCTTATTTTTCTTTTCCATTTAGAAATAACCAGATTTAGGACAAAATCACTCTCTCCTCTTAACAAAATTCATTTCCATTCCTCATACCATCCTATTTTCCTGCATAATGAAATATTTTCCTTATTATTTTTAGTAGCTTTAATTACATATTACAATTTTAACCCTTAAAAACCTTAATCTCTAATGAAACCCACAAGCAGCAAGTAGTCGTGAACTGTTTATCATATTGGTATTTCCTGATTGGCAAATTTAGGAATATTCCATAACTTCTAGAAATATACATCTTCTCATAGCATAATTTCTTTCCTCAATGTGATACAAGATATCAATGGGTCTGATAAACTCAAACATCTTTAGTTTCACGCTCATAAGGAAAAAACTGTAGGTAAATTTAGACTTTAACAATTAATGTTCCAGTATTATATCTTATTTGAAATGACTTGAATATTCAATGAATTCCCAACATTTAACTTAACTTAGAAAAACTCTAAAGTTTCAAGTTACCAAAAATATGGAGAACCTGTTTCAGATAGACATACCCAAAACATAATTATTCCTAAAAATTTCACCTGAAAACTCTTGCCTCATTTACATTTATTTTATAACTTATGAAAATATCATTATACTGCCCTCCCCCATCCCACATGCATGTGTGTGATCGGCACAGGCAAGGGGACATGGGGAGCAGTCCAAGCTCAGCATGTGGCAGAGTTGTGGCTGCTCCTGCTGCTGAGTGGAGCACTGAGGTGGCTGCCTTGCACTTCCCCAGACTTCCCAGGTGGGACAAGAGCAGCCGTTCATGGAGCCACCAGTTAGAAGGCACAGGGAAAG
>NW_006775622.1:65105-98179 GCF_000442215.2 Lipotes vexillifer | reverse complement strand
CACATGGAAAGAGGGACCTCCAAACTCCTCCTCAGCATCTCCTTTCTACCCCATTTGGGCCCCTACCCTTGGAGAAAGTGGAGTGTGGTGCTCGGTTATCATTAGTTCTTCAGACAGCTTCTTGTTGCATGGATTTGGCTCCTGCCCAGTGGGGCTTTTCATTGTTTGCATTCCTCCGTGTTTGGTTTCCCACAGCACACCTCTGGCAATGATGAGGAAAAGTGTGTGGGAGACAGTGGCCCGCTGCTGACTGAGATTGGGATATGTGCTGCAAATGCTAGTGCTACCTACCCTGGCCCTGCTCAGTGCCAGTGGCACTAGCTCAGCTGCTCAAGAGACTGTGAAGGAAGGCTTTTGAGAGGAGGTTATTTTACCACTGGAAGAGTGCTAAGAGTTAACCCAGGATAAAGAGAAATCCATAGATTGGCTGGCAAGATGGTGGAGTAGAAGGACATTAGCTCAATCCTTCTTTAAAAAAAACATCAAAATCATAACTAACTGCTGAACAACCATGTACAAAAAAAAATGCTGAAACCTATCAAAAAGTTACCTTACATCCAAAAACAAAGAAGCCACAACAAGACAGTAGGAGGGGCACAGTCAAGATAAAATCAAATCCCATACCCACTGGGTGAGCAACCCACAAACTGGAAAATAATTATACCACGGAAGTTCTCACACTGGAGTGAAAGTCCTGAGCCCCACGTCAGGATTCCCAGCCTGGTGGTCTGGCAACAGGATAATGAACCCCATAGAATCTGGTTTTGAAGGTCAGTTGGGTTTGATCACAGGACTGGTGGAAACAGAAATTCCACTCTTAGAAGGTGCACACACACCAGGTCCTGTGTGCACCAGGACTCAGGGATAAAAGCAGAGGCCTCATAAGAAACTGGGCCAGATTTACCTGCTAGTATTAGAAGGTCTCCTGCTGAGGCAGGAGTGGCTGTGGCTCACTGTGGGGACAAAGACACTAGCTGTGGGAATTCTGGTGTGTACTCATTGGTATGAGCCCTCCTGGAGGCTGCCATTTTCTCCCCAAGACCTAGACAAACTCAACTGCTTGTAGGCTCCAGTGCTGGGACACCTCAGAACAAACCACCAACAGGGTGGGAACACAGCCTCACCCATCAGCAGACAGGCAGCTTCAAGTCTTTCTGAACACAGCTCTGCCCACCAGAGAGACAAGACCCGGCTCCACCAACCAGTGGACAGGAATCAGTCCCTCCCACCAGGAAACCTGCACAATCCTCTTAGACAGCCTCATTCACCAGAGGGCAGAGAGCAGAAGCAAGAAGAACTACAATGCTGCAGCTTGAAGAATGGAAACTTCAATCACAGAAAGTTAAATAAAATGAGACAGCAGAGGAATATGTCCCAGATGAAGAAACAAGATAAAACCTAAGAAGAACAACTAAGTGAAGTGGAGATAGGAAATCTATCAGAAAAAGAACTCAGAGTAATGATAGTAAAGATGATCAAAGATTTTGGAAACAGAATGGAAGCACAGATAGAGAAGATGCAAGAAATATTTAACAAAGACCTAGAAGAATTAAGAACAAGCAAACAGAGATGAACAATACAATAACTGACATGAAAAGAACACTAGAAGGAATCTATAGCAGAGTAACTGAGGCAGAAGAATGGATAAGTGATCTGGAAGACAGAATAGTGGAAATCACTGTTGTGGAACAGAATAAAGAAAAAGGAATGAAAAGAAATGAGGGCAATCTAATGGACCTCTGGGACAACATTAAACAAACCAACATTTGCATTATAGAGATCCCAGGAGGAGAACAGAGAGAGAACGGACCCAAGAAAATATTTGAAGAGATAATAGCTGAAAATTGCCCTAACATAGGAAAGGAAACAGTTACCCAGATAAGGAAGTAGAGAATCCCTGGCAGGATAAACCCAAGGAGGAACATGCTGAGACACATAGTAATCAAACTGATCAAAATTAAAGAAAAAGAAAAAAATATTAAAAGCAACAATGGAAAAGCAACAAATAACATACAAGGGAACTCCTATAGGATTATCAGCTGATTTCTCAGCAGAAACTTGGCAGGCCAGAAGGGAGTGGCATGATATATTTAGAGTGATGAAAGGGAAAAAGCTGCAACCAAGATTACACTATGCAGCAAATATCTCATTCAGATTGGCAAAAGCTTTACAGATAAGCAAGAGTTAAGAGAATTCAGCACCAGTAGACCATCTTGGCAACAAAATCTAAAGGAACTTCTCTAAGTGGAAAAGAAAAGGCCACTACTAGAAACAAACAAAAAAATTATGAATGGAAAAGCTAACCAGTAAAGTAAAGGTAGGAAATCATCGGCACACAAATATGATATCAAAACCAGAAGTTGTGAGAAGAGGAGAGCATAAATGCAGGGTATTGGAAAAGAATTTGAAATAAAAAGACCAGCAACTTAAAACAATCTCGTTTATATAGAGACTGCTATATCAAAACCTCATGATAACCACAATCCAAAAATCTACAATAGATACACACACAGAAAAGAAAAAGTAATCCAAGCACAACACTACAGTTTGTCACCAAACCACAAGGGAAGACAACAAAAGAGAAAGGGAAGAATAAAGACCTACAAAAACAACTCCAAAGCAATTTAAAATATGGCAATAAGAACATACATAACAATAATTATTCTAAATGTAAACGGATTAAATGCTTCAACCAAAGACATAGACAGGCTGACTGGATACAAAAATAAGACCCATATATGTACTATCTAAAGAGACCCACATCAGATCTAGGGACACATACAAAATGAAAGGTAGGGGATGGAAAAAGGTATTCCTTGCAAATGGAAATAAAAAGAAAGATGATGTATCAATATTCATATCAGATAAAATAGACTTTAAAATAAATACTGTTACAAGAGATAAAGAAGGAGACTACATAATGACCAAGGGATCAATCCAAGAAGAAAATATAACAATTGTAAATATATATGCACCAAACATAGGAGCATCCCAATATGTAAGGCAAAACTAACAGCCATAAAAGGATAAATCAACAGTAACACAGTAATAGTGGGGGACTTTAACACCCCACTTTCATCAATGGACAGATCATCCAGACAGGAGATCAATAAGGAAACACAGGCCATAAATGACACATTAGATCAAATGGGCTTAATTGATATAAATAGAGCATTCCATCCAAAAGCAGCAGAATGTACATTTTTCTCTGAGGGGAATTGGGAAGATGGTGGAAGAGTAAGACACAAAGATCACCTTCCTCCCCACAGATACACCAGAAATATATCTACATGTGGAACAACTACTACAGAACACCTACTGAATGCTGGCAGAAGACCTCAGACCTCCCAAAAGGCAAGAAACTCCCCACATACCTGGGTAGGGCAAAAGAAAAAAGAATAAGCAGAGACAAAAGAATAGGGAAGTGACCTGCACCAGTGGGAGGGAGCTGTGAAGGATGAAATGTTTCCACACACTAGGAAGCCCCTTCGTAGGTGGAGGCTGTGGGTGGCGGGTGGGGGGGGGGACGTTGGAGCTGTGGAAGAGAGCACAACAACAGGGGTGCAGAGGGTAAAGCAGAGAGATTCCCGCACAGAGGATCGGTGCCAACTGACACTCACCAGCCCAAGAGACTTGTCTGCTCACACGCCGGGACGGGCAGGGTCTGGGAGCTGAGGCTTGTGCTTCCGAGCTTAGATCCCAGGGAGAGGACAGGGGTTGGCAGCGTGAACACAGCCTGAAGGGGTTAGTGCAGAATGAATAGCTGGGAGGGAGCCCGGAAAAATTCTGGAGCTGCCAAAGAGACAAGAGACTATTTCTTGCCTCTGTTTCCTGGTGCATGAGGAGAGGGGATTAAGAGCGCTGCTTAAAGGAGGTCCAGAGATGGGCGTGAGCCGCGGCTAACAGCATGGACACCAGAGACGGGCATGAGACACTAAGGCTGCTGCTGCTGCCACCAAGAAGCCTGTGTGTGAACACAGGTCACTATCCACACCTCCCTTCCGGGGAACCTGTGCAGCCCGCCACTGCCAGGGTCTCAGGATACAGGGACAATGTTCCCAGGAGAATGCACGGTGCTCCTTAGGCTGGTGCAATGTCCCGCTGGCTTCTGCTGCTGCAGGCTCACCCTGCATCCACACCCATCCCTCCACCCAGCCTGAGTGAACGAGAGCCCCCGAAGAAGATGCTCCTTTAATCCCATTTATCTGAGTGAAGAACAGATGCCCTCTGGCGATCTACAGGCAGAGGCAGGGCCAAATCCAAAACTGAGCCCCTGGAGCTGTGGGAAAAAAGAAGACAAAGGGAAATCTCTCCCAGGAGCCTCAGAAGCAGCAGATTAAAGCTCCAAAATCAACTTGATGTACCCTGCCTCTGTGGAATACATGAACAGACAACAAATCATCCCAAATTGAGGAGGTGGACTTTGAGAGCAAGAATTATTATTTTTCCCCTTTTCTGCTTTCTGTGAGCATGTATGTATGCTTCTGCGTGAGACATTGTCTGTATAGCTTTGCTTTCACCATTTGTCCTAGGTTCTATAAGTCCGCTTTTTTTCTTTTTCTTAAAAATTATTTTTTCTTACTAATAATTTTTTATTTTAATAATTTTATTTCATCTTACTTTATTTTATATTATCCTCCTTCTTTCTTTCTTTCTTTCTTTAATCCTTGCTTCCTTCCTTCCTTCCATCCTTCCATCCTTTCTTTACTTCTTCCTTCCTTCCTTTCTTTCTTTCTTCACTTCTTTCTTTCTTTCGTTCTTTTATCTTTCATTTTTTCTTTTTCTTTCTTTCTTTCGTTCTTTCATCTTTCATTTTTTCTTTTTCTTTCTTTCTTTCCTTCTTGCCTTCTTTCTTTCTTTATATCTTTCTTTCTTTCTTTTCTTTCTTTCTTTCTTTCTTTCTTTCTTTCTTTCTTTCTTTCTTTCTTTCTTTCTGCTTCTTCTCCCTTCTATTCAGAGCTGTGTGGATGAAAGGCTTTTGGTGTTGCAGCCAGGAGGCAGTGTTGTGCCTCTGAGGTGGGTGAGCAAACTTCAGGACACTGGTCCACAGGAGACCTCCCAGCTCCACATAATATCAAATGGCAAAAATCTCCCAGACATCTCCATCTCAACAGCAGCACCCAGCTTCACTCAACGACCAGCAAGCTACAATGCTGGACACCCTATGCCAAACAACTAGGAAGACAGGAACACAACACCACCCATTATCAGAAAGGTTGCCTAAAATCATAATAAGTCCACAGACACCCCAAAGCACACCACCAGACGTGGACCTTCCCACCAGAAAGACAAGATCCAGCCTCACCCACCAGAACACAGGCACTAGTCCCCTCAACCAGGAAGCCTACACAACCACTGATCCAACTTTAGTCACTGGGGAGAGACACCAAAAACAACAGGAACTATGAACCTGCAGCCTGCAAAAAGGAGACCCCAAACAGAGTAAGATAAGCAAAATGATAAGACAGAAAAACACACAGCAGGTGAAGGAGCAAGATAAAAACTGACCAGACATAACAAATGAAGAGGAAATAGGCAGTGTACCTGAAAAAGAATTCAGAATAAACATAGTAAAGATGATCAAAAATCTTGGAAATAGAATAGACAAAATGCAAGAAACATTTAACAAGGACCTAGAAGAACTAAAGATGAAACAAGCAATGATGAACAACACAATAAATGAAATTAAAAATACTCCAGATGGGATCAATAGCAGAAAAACTGACGCATAAGAACGGATAAGTAACCTGGAAGATAAAATAGTGGAAATAAATACTGCGGAGCAGAATAAAGAAAAAAGAATGAAAAGAACTGAGAACAGTCTCAGAGACCTCTGGGGCAACATTAAATGCACCAACATTCGAATTATAGGGGTTCCAGAAGAAGAAGAGAAAAAGAAAGGGACTGACAAAATATTTGAAGAGATTATAGTTGAAAACCTCCTTCATATGGGAAAGAAAAGAGTTAATAAAATCCAAAAAGCACAGAGAGTGCCATACAGGATAAATCCAAGGAGAAACACTCCAAGACACATATTAATTAAACTGTCAAAAATTAAATACAAAGAAAACATATTATAAGCAGCAAGGGAAAAAGAACAAATAATACACAAGGGAATCTGCATAAGGTTAACAGGTGATCATTCAGCATAAGCACTGCAAGCCAGAAGGGACTGGCAGGACATATTTAAAGTGATGAAGGAGAAAAATCTACATCTAAGACTATTCTACCCCGCAATGATCTCATTCAGATTTAATGGATAAATTAAAATCTTTGCAGACAAGCAAAAGCTGAGAGAGTTCAGCATCACCAAACCAGCTTTACAACAAATGTTAAAGGACTTTCTCTAGGCAAGAAACACAAGAGAAGGAAATGACCTACAATATCAAACACAAAACAATTAAGAAAATGGGAATAGGAACATACATATCGATACTTACCTTAAATGTAAATGGATTAAATGCTACCACCAAAAGACACAGATTTGCTGAATGGATACAAAAACAAGACCCATACATATGCTGTATACAAGAGACCCACTTCAGACCTAGAGATACATACAGTCTGAAAGTGAGGATATGACAAAAGATATTCCATGCAAATGGAAACCAAAAGAAAGCTGGAGTAACAATTCTCATATCAGACAAAATAGACTTTTAAATAAAGACTATTAGAAGAGACAAAGAAGGACACTACAGAATGATCAAGGGATTGATCCAAGAAGAAGATATAACAATTGTAAAAATTTATGCACCCAACATAGGAGCACCTCAATACGTAAGGCAAATATTAACAGCCATAAAATGGGTAATTGAGAGAAACACATTAATAGTAGGGGATTTTAACACTCCACTCTCACCAAAGGACACATCATCCAAAATGAAAATAAATAAGGGAACACAAGCTTTAAATGATGCATTAAACAACATGTACTTAATTGATATTTATAGGACATTCCATCCAAAAACAACAGAATACACACTTTTCTCAAGTGCTCATGGAACATTCTCCAGGATAGATCATATCTTTGGTCAGAAATCAAGCTTTGGTAAATTTAAGAAAATTGAAATTGTATCAAGTATCTTTTCCGACCACAGTGCTATGAGACTAGATATAAATTACAGGAAAAAATCTGAAAAAATACAACCACATGGAGGCTAAACAATACACTACTTAATAACAAAGTGATCACTGGAGAAATCAAGGAGGAAATAAAAAAAACATCTAGAAAAAATGACAATGGAGACACGATGACACAAAACCTATGGCATGCAGCAAAAGCAGTTCAAAGAGGGAAGTTTATAGCAATACAAATCTACCTTAAGAAACAGGAAACAACTTGAATAAAAAACCTAACCTTGCACTTAAAGCCATTAGAGAAAGAAGAAGAACAACAACAACAAAACAAATTTAGCAGAAGGAAAGAAATCATAATCATCAGATCAGAAATAAATGAAATATAAATGAAGGAAACAATAGGAAAGATCAAAAAAACTAAAAGCTGGTTCTTTGAGAAGATAAACAAAATTGATAAACGATTAGCCAGACTCATCAAGAAAAAAAGGGAGAAGGCAAATCAATACAATTAGAAATGAAAAAGGAGAAGTAACAACTGACACTGCAGAAATAAAAAAGATCATGAGAGATTACTACATGCAAGTCTATGCCAAAAAAAAATGGACAATGTGGAAGAAATAGACAAATTCTTAGAAATGCAAAACCTGCCAAGACTGAATCAGGAAGAAATACAAAATATGAACAGAACAATCACAAGCACTGAAATTGAAACTGAGATTAAAAATCTTCCAACAAACAAAAGCCCAGGACCAGAAGGCTTCACAGGCGAATTCTATCAAACCTTTAGAGAAGAGCTAACACCTATCCTTCTCAAACTCTTCCAATATATAGCAGAGAGAGGAACACTCCCAAACTCATTCTATGTGGCCATCATCACCCTGATACCAAAACCAGACAAGGATTTCAAAAAGAAAGAATACTACAGGCGAATATCACTGATGAACATAGATGCAAAAATCCTCAACAAAATACTAGCAAAGAGAATGCAACAGCACATTAAAAGTATCATACACCATGATCAAGTGAGGTTTATTCCAGGAATGAAAGGATTCTTCAATATTTGCAAATCAATCAACGTGATACACTATATTAACAAACTGAAGGAGAAAAACCATATGATCATCTCAATAGATGCAGAGAAAGCTCTTGAGAATAGTCAACACCCATTTATGATAAAAACCATGAAGGTAGTAGGCATAGAGGGAAGTTTCCTCAGCATAATAAATGCCATATATGACAAACCCACAGCCAATATCGTCCTCAATTGTGAGAAAATGAAAGCATTTCCCCGAAGATCAGGAACAAGAAAAGATTGTCCACTCTCACCACTCTTATTTAACATAATTTTGGAAGTTTTAGCCACAGCAATCAGAGAAGAAAAGGAAACAAAAGGAATCCAAATCGGAAAAGAAGAAGTAAAGCTGTCACTGTTTGCAGATGACATCATACTATACATAGAGAATCCTAAAGATGCTACCAGAAAACTACTAGAGCTAATCAATGAATTTAGTAAGGTAACAGGATACAAAATTAATGCACAGAAATCTCTGGCATTTCTATACAATATTGATGAAAAATCTGAAAGTGAAATCAAGAAAAAACTCCCATTTACCATTGCAACAAAAAGAATAAATTATCTAGGAATAAACCTACCTAAGGAGACAAAAGACCTGTATGCAGAAAATTATAAGACGCTGATGAAGGAAATGAAAGATGATACAAATAGATGGAGAGATATACCATGTTCTTGGATTGGAAGAATCAACTTTGTGAAAGTGACTATACTACACAAAGCAATCTACAGATTAAATGGAATCCCTATCAAACTACCACTGGCATTTTTTACAGAACTAGAACAAAAAAATTCATCATTTATATGGAAACAGAAAAGACCCTGAATAGCCAAAGGAATCTTGAGAACGACAAATGGAGCTGGAGGAATCAGCTTCCCTGTCTTCAGACTATACTACAAAGCTACAGTAATCGAGAGAGTACGGTACTGGCACAAAAGCTTAAATATATATCAATGGAACAGGATAGGAAGCCCAGTGATAAACCCACACACATATGGTCACCTTATCTTTGATAAAGGAGGCTGAAATATACAGCAGAGAAAGGACAGCCTCTTCAATAATTGTTGCTGGGAAAACTGGACAGGTACATGTAAAAGTATGAGACTAGATCACTCCCAAACACCATACACAAAAATAAGCTCCAAATGGATTAAAAACATAAATGTAAGACTAGAAAATATCAAACTCTTAGAGGAAAACATAGGCAGAACCCTCTATGACATAAATCACAGCAAGATCCCTTTTAACCCATCTCCCTGAGAAATGGAAATAAAAACAAAAATAAACAAATGGGACCTAATGAAACTTCAAAGCTTTTGCACAGCAAAGGAAACCATAAAGAAGACCAAAAGACAACCCTCAGAATGGGAGAAAATATTTGTTAATGAAGCAACTGACAAAGGATTAATCTCCAAAATTTACAGGCAGCTCATGCAGCTCAATAAAAAGAAAACAGACAATCCAATCCAAAAATGTTCAGAAGACCTAAATAGACATTTCTTCAAAGAAAATATACAGATTGCCAACAAACACATGAAAGAATGCTCAACATCATTAGTCATTAGAGAAATGCAAATCAAAACTACAATGAGATATCATCTCACACCAGTCAGAATGACCATCATTAAAAGATCTAGAAACAATAAATGCTGGTGAGGGTGTGGAGATAAGGGAACACTCTTGCAGTGCTGGTGAGAAAGTGAATTGGTACAGCCACTATGGAGAACAGTATGGAGGTTCCTTGAACAACTGCAAGTAGAACTACCATATGACCCAGCAATCCCCCTGCTTGGCATATACCCTGAGAATACCATAATTCAAAATGAGTCATGTACCAAAATATTCATTGCAACTCTATTTACAATAGCCAGTAGATGGAAACATCCTAAGTGTCTGTCATCGGATGAATGGATAAAGAAGATGTGGTACATATATAAAATGGAATATTACTCAGCCATAAAAAGAAACTAAATTGAGCTCTTTGTAATGAGGTGGATAGACCTAGAGTCTGTCATACAGAGTGAAGTATGTCAGAAAGAGAAAGACAAATACCATATGCTAACACATATATATGGAATTTAAGATAAAAAAATGTCATGAAGAACCTAGGGGTAAGACAGGAATAAAGACACAGACCTACTAGAGAATGGACTTGAGGGTATGGGGAGGGGGCAGGGTAAGCTGTGACAATGCAAGAGTGGCATAGACATATATACACTACCAAACATAAAATAGATAGCTAGTGGGAAGCAGCCTCATAGAACAGGGTGATCAGCTTGGTGCTTCGTGACCACCTAGAGGGGTGGGATAGGGAGGGTGGGAGGGAGCGAGACGCAAGAGGGAAGAGATATGGGAACATATGTATATGTATAACTGATTCACTTTGTTATGAAGCAGAAACTAACACACCATTATAAATCAATTATGCACCTAAAAGAATGTGAAAAAATAAAACAGGGAGGAGATATGTGGATATATGTATCTGTATAGCTGAGTCACTTTTTTATGAAGCATAAAGTAACACACCATTGTAAAGCAATTGTACTCCAATAAAGATGGTTTAAAAAAAAGAATATACATTCTTCTCAACTGCGCATGGAACATTCTCCAGGATTGATCACATGCTGGGACACAAAGCAAGCCTCAGTAAATTTAAGTCAACTGAAATCATATCCAGAATCTTTTCTGACCTCAATGCTATGAGATTAGAAGTCAACTACAAAAAAATTGTAAAAAATACAAACATGTGGAGGCTAAACAATATTCTTCTAAGAAACGAAAGGTTCATTGAAAAAATCAAAGAGGAAATCAAAACATACCTAGAGACATATAAAAATGAAAGCACGACAATCCAAACCTATGGGACATAGCAAAGGCAGTTCTAAGAGGGAAGTGTATAGCAGTACAATTTTACTTCAGGAATCAAGAAAAATCACAAATAGTCTCACCTTTCACCTAATCAACTAGAGGAAGAAGAACAAACAAAACACAATGTTAGTAGGAGGAAAGAAATCATAAAGATCAGAGCAGAAATAAATAGACATGAAGTAAACAATAGAAAAGATTAATGAAACTAAAAGGCTGGTTCTTTGAAAAGATAAACAAAATTGATAAACATTTAGCCAGACTCCTCAAGAAAAAAAGAGAGAACATTGAAATCAATAAAATTAGAAATGAAAAAGGAAATGTTAAAACTGACACCACAGAAATGCAAAGCATCATATGAGACTACTACTAAGAACCATATGCCAATAAAATGGAAAATCTGGAAGAAATGGAAAAATTCTTAGAAAGTTACAATCTCACAATACTGAACCAAGAAGAAATAGAAAATATTAACAGAACAATCACAAGTACTGAAATTGAAACTGTGATTATAAAACCCAACAAACAAAAATCCAGGACCAGATGGCTTCATAGACAAATCCTATCAAACATTTAGTGAAGAGTTAAAATGTATTCTTCTAAAACTATTCCAAAAATTGCAGAAGAAAGAACAATCCTAAGGTCATTCTACCAGGCCACTAACCCCCTGGTACCAAAACTACACAATATCACATAAACAGAAAATTACAGGTCAATATCACTGATGAATATAGACACAAAAATCCTCAACAAAATACTAGCAGTCTGAACCTAACAATACATTAAAGGATCATACACCATGATCAAGTGGGATTTATCCCAGTGATGCAAGGATTTTTCAATATCCACAAATCAAACAGTGTGATACACCACAGCAACAAATTGAAAAATTAAAACCATGTGATCATCTCAATAGATGTAGAAAAAGCTTTTGACGAACTTCAACATCCATTTATGATAAAAACTCTCCAGAAAGTGGGCATTGTGTGAATATACCTCAACATAATAAAGGTCATATACGACAAAACTACAGCTAACCTCATACCTAACAGTGAAAAGCTGAAAGCATTTCCTCTAACATCCGGAACAAGACAAGGAGGTCCAGTCTCACTAGTTTTATTTAACATAGTTTTGGAAGTCCTAATCATGACAATCAGAGAAGAAGAAGAAACAAAATGAATCCAAATTGGAAAAGAAGTAAAATTGTTTCTGTTTAAAGATGACATGATACTACACATAGAAAATTCTAAAGATGTTATCAGAAACTTACTAGAACTCATCAATGAATTTTTTAAAGTTTCAGGATACAAAATTAATACAGAGAAATCTGTTGCATTTCTGTACACTAACAACAAAAGATCAGACAGAGAAATTAAGGAAACAATTCCATTTAGCATCAAATTAAAAAGAATAAAATACTTAGGAATAAACCTACTTAAGGAGACAAAAGAACTGTATTCAGAAAACTATAAGATACTAATGGAAGAAATTAAAGATGATACAAACAGATGGAGAGATATACCATGTTCTTGGATTGGAAGAATAAACATTGGGAAAATGACTATACTACCCAAAGCAATCTACAGATTCAATGCAGTGCCTATCAAATTACCAATGGCATTTTTCAGAGAACTAGAACAATAAACTTCACAATTTGTATGGAAACACAAAAGAACATGAATAGACAAAGCAATTTTGAGAAAGAAAAGTGGAGCTGGAGCAATCAGTCTCCCTGACTGTATGACAAAGCTACAGTCATGAAAATAGTATGTCACTGCCTGCAAAACCGAAATATAGATCAATGGAACAGGAGAGAAAGCCCAGAAATAAACCCACACACCTATGGACAATCTATGACAAAGGAAGCAAGACTATATACAATGGAGGATAGACCATGTCTTCACTAAATGCTGCTGGGAAAAGAGGACAGCTACAGGTAAAAAACCCCTGAAATTAGAACATTTTTTAACACCATACACAAAAGTAAACTCAAAATGGATTAAAGACCTAAATGTAAGACCAGATATTATAAAACTCTTAGAAGAAAATATAAGCAGAACACTCTTTGACAAAAATCACAGCAATATCTTTTCTGAGTTATCTCCTAGAGTAAGGGAAATAAAAGCAAAAATAAACAAATGGGGCCTAATTAAAATAAAAACTTTTACACAGCATAGAAAACCATAAAAGAAATGAAAAGAAAACACACAGAATGGGAGAAAATATTTGCAAATAATGTGAGCAACTAGGGATTAGTCTCTAAAATTTACAGACAGCACATGTGGCTCAATATCAATAAAACAAACAACATGATCAATAAATGGGCAGAAGACCTAAATAGACATTTCTCCAAAGAAGACATACAGATGGCCAACAGGCACATGAAAAGATGCTCAACATCACTAATTAATAGAGAAATGCAAGTCAAAACTACAATGAGATATCACTTCACACCTGTCAAAACGGCTATCATCAAAAAACCTACAAACAGTAAATGCTGGAAGGTGTGTGGAGAAAAGGGAACCCTTCTACTCTGTTGGTGGGAAAATAAATTGATACAGCCACTATGGAGAGCAGTATGGAGGGTCCTTAAGAAACTAAAAATAGAGCTACTATATGATATAGCATTCACACTCCTGGGCTTATATCTGGAGAAAAACCTGGTTCGAACAGATACATGTACCCCAATGATCATTGCAACAGAGTTTACAATAGCCAAGACATGGAGGCAACCTAAATGTTCATCAACAGATGAATGGGTAAAGAAGATATGGTACATATATTCAATGGAGTATTACTCAGTCATTAAAAAGAATAAAATAATGCCATTTACAGCAATATGGATGGACCTGGGTGAAGTAAGTCACATAGAGGAAGACAAATATTATTTATTGCTTCTATGTGGAAGCTAAAAAAAAATGTTACAAATGAACTTATTTACAAAGCAGAAACAGACTCACAGACTTAGAGAAGGAACTTATGGTTACCAGGGAGTAAGGGTAAGGGTGTGGGGGAGGATAGTTAGGGAATTTGGGATTGGCATGTACACACTGTTATATTTAAAACTGATAACCAACAAGGACCTACTGTATAGCACAGGGAATGCTGCTCAATAATCTGTAATAACCTAAATGGGAAAAAAAAATTTGAAAAGGAATAGATACATATATATCTATAATGGAATCACTTTGCTGTGCACCTGAAACTAACACAATATTGTTAAACAACTGTGCTCAAATATAAAATAAAAATAATTTAAAAATGTAAAAATAAATAAAGACAATTCCAATACACTGCAAGGAGCAATAAAACTACTATAAATGTCACACAATTTTTTTAAAGTCTGGATTTATTTTATGTTTATATTTAATTCAGATAATTTTTCTGTTTTTTTAAATTTAGATATGGAAACTGCATATAGCTATTTAAATATAAATGCATATTTTGTTAGTTGTTACTCCTTAGCTAATTAAGGTAATCTATAACATATTTGATCTTGAGTTATTATATGCTATCTATAGTTTTTGAATAATTTTCCTGTATAAATAACTCCTGGTGAAAGAGACTGGAAAAATAAGAATAGTAGTGCTGGGACTGGCAAAACTGGTTAATCTCTTAAAGCTGTTTGGAGAAACAGGGAGAAACAAGTTAAGAGGTTTGAGGTTTGAATTTTCTAACTCTCAGAGTATTCAAAAGTGATTTGTCAAGTTGTTCTACAGTTATTGCCTTATTTTGCCTCCCACAATGCCTGTTTCTCTTTTAAGTTTGGTGTGTGTGATCTATCTAATATATTCAGCTATAGAAATAAAATAATTGAATAACAAATGAAAGATAATATAATCACACCAAGTTAATTTTCCTTGCTGACAAGCTCTGCAAGATAAATAATATGAACTTATTGACCTTCAGTAAACTTAGGTACACCAAAAGTAAGACCTGATTAACCCAGCAAGCTTAAGCTAGCTTTAATAACAGATATTAATTTAATATTAAATATTTCCTATAGCATGTGAAACTGAAATTCATTCTGGCCCATTTCCTTTTCAGAATTATTTAATTTGTAAGTGTTTACTTTTAAGTCAATTAAATAGGGCTCTTTTACAAATTTAATTTTGATAATATTATCTGGATGTAGAGACATATCATTTGTATAATGTTGATAAATGGAATATTTATAATGGAATATTTCCTGCCACATCAAGAAACAAAGAATGTCACAGTCATCGAAAATTGCAGCCTTCCAACTAAGCCAGTGATCCCTGAGGTAACTCAGGGCTGAAAAGAATACCTTCCATCTAGCAGGCATCAGGCTGCAGCCACTCCGGGCCCTGAGGAAACCCAGGATGTGAAAATACAGGATAGCTCCAGATAGCTGAGGTGCATATCAAAGGAATGATTTCAGTGAGCCCAGACTCTTACATCTTCCCATACATAGAAAAGCGCTAAATTCCTTAACTTGAGATATCTGGTTTTCTTTAATTAATAATAATCTTTTGACGTCCCCACTACATGTCCTTTGTTGCAAAATTCCTATATATCCTGGCCCCTCCCCTCGCATCCTCAGAGCAGTTTCTCAGAGCTATTGGAAATGCTGTCTCCTGGGCTGCAGTCCTCATTTTGCCCCAAATAAAACTTAACTCGCAACTTTCACGTTGTGCGTTGTGCATTATTTTTGTTTTTGTTTTTGTTTTTGTTTTTGTTTGCGGTACACGGGCCGCTCACTGTTGTGGCCTCTCCCTTTATGGAGCACAGGCTCTGGATGTGCAGGATCAGCAGCCATGGCTCACGGGCCCAGCTGCTCTGTGGCATGTGGGATCTTCCTGTACTGGGGCACGAACCCATGACCCCTGCATCAGCAGGTGGACTCTCAACCACTGTGCCACCAGGGAAGCCCACGTTGTGCATTTTTTTAAGTCAACAATGTACATACAGACATATAAACAGACAAAACTAGAGATCTCATAGTTTCACTTTAGCACTTAGTTATGAATCAGGTATTACAATAAAAACCTACTAGTTTATAAATAACAGTTGGAATAAGCCCAATTTATTTGCACAGATGACTAAGGCTTTACTATTTGTGGAATAGATTTTTAGGATTCGTATTTGTCCTTAATAATCCTTAAAGAAGCCATGAACTCTATTTTAGGTTAGGGGGCCTTTCCAACAGTTTGTGTTGTAAAAGGCCCTTCTTCCAGCTTTTTTCCCCTTTGGTTTCAGGTTTTACCTGTTTGAGATACTTAGGCTCAGTCGCAGGTCATTGTGGGCTGTATTTACATTTCTGATTTATAGAGATTTGCAAGACAAAGATATTTTTTTAAGATTTATTTATTATTTATTTATTTATTTTTGGCTGCATCGGGTCTTAGTTGCAGCACGTGGGATCTTTGCTGAGGCATGTGGGATCTTTCATTGCAGTGCACAGGATTCTCTCTAGCTGTGGGGCCCAGGTTCCAGGGTGCAGGGGCTCTGTAGTTGTGGTGCATGGGTTCCAGAGTGCATGGGCTCTGTAGTTTGCAGCACACAGGCTCTCTTATTGAGGTGCATGAGCTCAGTAGTTGTGGCATGCATGCTTAGTTGTCCTGCAGCGTGTGGTATATTAGTTCCCTGAACAGGGATTGAACCCGCATCCCCTGAATTGTAAGGTAAATTCTTTACCACTGGACCACGAGGGAAGTCCCAAGACAGTTTTTTTTTTTTTTTTTTCGGTATGTGGGCCTCTCACTACTGTGGCCTCTCCTGTTGCAGAGCGCAGGCTCAGCAGCCATGGCTCACGGGCCCAGCCACTCCGCAGCATGCGGGACCTTCCCAGACCAGGGCAAGAACCCGCATCCTCTGCATCGGCTGGCGGACTCTCAACCTCTGCACCACCAGGGAAGCCCAGACAGTTGTTTTTAATTCTCCAAATAGTTGTCTGTTGTCTAAATGACATTAAAAGCCCAATTTGCCCAACTATATTTTTTGTTAATTTTCTTTTTTGTTTTTTGTATCAGTGAGAAGGTTTCTAACTAAACTAAAAGTCAAGAGTACTGTGTTCTAGAACTTTAGGGTCCAGTTTATCATGACTTCAAAAGTTTGCACAAGCATTTCATCAAAGACCCTCTTTCTGAGTGACAGGTTAAACCCAGAGCAAAAATCTCTATCATTATTTTTTAAGCTCTTGAATTTTAGCTCCCAGTTTTTATTTTATATTGTGTAGGCTCAGGTAACTGTATTCATTTTTTTTAGTATGTTTAATTAATGTTGCCTGTGGGTCTGATTCATATGCCCTGTCTTATAATACCAGGTAAGCCAATTTAAATATACCAATTTTTATAAACTTTTAACTCACTTCTATCAACTTTTATACCTGTACATTTTGTTTCCATTAGCACCCCATCAACAAGCCTTGGTCTTACAAAGAGTCCAGAAACCTTCTTCTTTTTCTTTTTTTTTCAATTCTCTATTTTATCTATTTTTGTATAAAAGGCTCTGGCATCCCCAATGAGGGGTTGAGCCAAGGGACTCAGACCCATTTGCCAATATTTCAACTTTTAAACTATATACATTACACACACACACACACACACACACAAACACACACACATATCATATATATATATATATATATATATATATATGTATATATATATTATAAACTAGCGTAAATAGAGCAGACGTTTTTGGGGCCCTTTAATATTGGGGTCAATAGGAGTCCCTTTGGCCCACCTAAGGTAGTGTTGTATTAAAACCTTTTCTTAAAATTCCATTAATGTCCATTTTATTTATTCCATTGCTTAATAACCATCTAAAGGTTTCTTTATCCTTTTGTGATAAATCACTTTAAAATTTTCACCTTTTTCAGAAGAAGTCTGTAAACTTTCCCTTCAGTTTTTTCTTATTTCCCTGTTAACTGACTACTTAACATTAATTATCCTAATGTTTTTATTAGTATCTGTAAGACCCATTGAGGGGAAGCAGAGACCACAAATAAATCTTCCCAAACCCATTTTTTGTTTGTTTGTTTGTTTGAAACTAAGGGAGTTTTTAAGTTAAATGATATATATATATATATATATATATATATATATATATATATGATATAGATATAGATAGATATAGATATAGATAGATATAGATATATAGATGATATAGATATAGATATAGATAGATAGATAGATATAGATATAGATACTTTTTTTCCCACATTCTAATTTGATTTTTCATAGGTACCAATAAAACACCTGTTTATAATGAGAGCTATCTAAAAATTTACCAATTTAGAAGCTGGCTCTGGATCTGGAGGGGTCCAGGGCCAGTGCTAGCCCACTGGTGGGTAGGCTGTGTCCTGGGGCAGGTGGCTGTGAGGCCAGGGGATGTGGGTCTGGTGCTGGCCCACTGTAGGGCTAGCTCAGGTTCCCTCACAGCTAGCTGCTCAGCCTTGGTAGTTCCTGGACTAGTGCTAGCCTGCAGGTGTGTGGGTAAGCCCCTGGTACTAATAGACTAGAAGGAGGATTCCAAAATGTTGCTTGCCAACATCAGTATCCTTGTGGTAGGATGAGCTTCCCAAAATGGCTGCTGCCATCATCCATTTCCCCAAGGGGTGTCCCAGTTGCCTCCTGCCTCTCTGGGAAGCTCTCCAAGATTAGCAAGTGGCTCGGATCCAGACTCCTTTTAACTTATTGTCTCTGTACTGGGACTTGGAACAGGTGAGATTTTGCATGCACCCTTTAAGAGCATAGTCTCTGTTTCCTGTAGCCCTCTGGCTCTCACATATGCAAGCTCTGCTGGCCTTCAAAGCCAGACATTCTGTTAGCTTGTCTTCCTCGTGCAAGACCTCTGGTCTAGGGAGTCCAATGTGGGTTTCAGACTCCTTACTCTTTTGGGGTAACCTCTGCAATTCCTCCCTTTTTTGTGCCACCTACCCAGGGGTGTGGGTCTTGATTATATCACATTTCTACCCCTCCTGTCTTTTTATGGTTCCTTCTTTATATCTTTAGTTGTGGAAAATCTTTTATGCTAGTCTCCAGGTTATTCTCATAGATAATTGCTCTGTAAATAGTTGTAATTTTCATGTGACTGTGGGAAGAGGTGAGCTCAGGGTGTTTCTACTCTGCCATCTTGGCCATACCTTTGACATGACCATATATAGAGAAAACCCATAAGTATCCACAAAAAAAAACGTTAGAATGAATTCAGTAAAGTTGCAGACAATAAATCAGTTCCATTTCTATACGCTAACGATGAACTATGTGACTGAGAAACTAAGAAAACAGTCCCATTTACAATAGCATCAATCAATAAATAAAATACTTAGTAATAAATTTAATCATGGAGATGAAAATCCTGAACAGTGAAAACTATAGGGAACTGATGAAAAAATTGAAGAAGACATAACTAAATGGATAGATATCCCTTGTTATTTGATTGAAAGTATTAATATTGCTAAAATGTCCATACTACCCAAAGCTATCTACAGATTCAATGCAATCCGTACCAAAATTCCAATGGCATTTTTCACAGAAATAGTGAAAATTGTAAAATTTGTGTAGAACCACAAAAGGCTATTAAGTAGCTAAATGTATGTTGAGCAAGAAAAACAAAGCTGGAGGCATCACACTTCTTGATTTCACACTATATTATAAAGCTATAGTAATCAAAACAATATGGGACCGGCATAACAAGAGACATCTAGACCATCAGAACAGACTAGAGAGTCCAGAAATACGCCCATTCATATGCTGTCTACTAATCTTTGAAAAGAATGCCAACAATACACAAAGGAGTAGGATAGTTCTTTTGATATATGGTGTTTGGAAAACTGGATATTCATATGCAAAAGAAGGAATTTGGACTTTTATCTTACATCATTCACAAAAATTAATTCAAAGTGAATTAAAGACTTAAATATACGACTTGAAATAATAAAATTCTTAGAATTAAACATATGGATAAAGTTACTTGACATTGATTATGGCAATGGTGTTTTGGATATGACACCATAAGCCCAGGAAAGAAAAGTAAAAATAAACAATGGAACCATGTCAAAAAAAAAAAAAAAAAAAAAAAAAAAAAAAAAAAAAAAAAAAAAAAAAAAAAAAAAAAAAACTTTTGCATAGCAAAGGAAAAAATCGATAAAATGAAAAGGCAACATAAAAAATGGGAGGAAATATTTGCAAACCATAATCCTGATATGGGGTTAATTTCCAAAATATATAAAGAACACATACAACTCAATAGGAAAAAAGTAATAATAATCCAATTAAAAAGTGGACAATGATCCTGATAAACATTTTTCAAAGATACACATATGACCAACAGGTATATGAAAAGATGTTCAACATCACTAATCATCAAGGAATGCAGACCAAGACCACAATGAGTTATCACCTCACACCTGTCAGAAAAGCTACTATAAAAATACAAGAGATAACAGGTACTGGTGAGGCTGTGGAGAAAAGTGAACCCTTGTACACTGTTGACGGGAATGTCATTTGGTACAGACATTATGGGATACAATATAGAGTTTCTTTAAAAAATTAAAAATAGAACTACCATATGATCCAACAATCCCACTTCTGGTTATATATATGAGGGAAATAAAACCACTATATTGAAGAGTTACATGTACTCCTATTTTGTTTGAAGCATTATTTACAATAGCCAAGATATGGAATCAACCTGTGTCCATTGATGGATGAATGAATAAAGAAAATATATGTACATAGGGAATATTATTTAGCTATAAAAAGAAGGAAATCCTGCTATTCATAACAATCTACATGAACCTATAGGGTACTATGCTAAGTGATATTAGGCCAAGAGAGGAGGACAAATACTGTATCATCTCACTGATAAATGGAACAAAAACAATTCAAAATTGTAGAATCAGAAAGTTCCATTGTGGTTGCCAGTGGCTGGTAGGTGTGGGAAATGGGGTGATGTTGGTCAAAAGTTACAAACTTTAGCTATAAGATAAACAAGTTCCAATGATCTAATGTACAACATGGTGACTATAGTTAGTATTACTGTATCGTATCCTTTAAATTTGCTAAGTGAGTAAATCTTAAGCATTTTCACTAAAAATATGTGTGTGAGGTGATGGTGATGGATGTGTTAATTAACTTGATTGTGGTAATCATTTCACAATGTATATACATGTCAAACTCATTATTTTGTATGCTTCAAATATATATAGTTTTGTCAATTATACCTCAGCAAAGTTGGGGGAAAAAGATGATGAAAGGGGCTTCCCTGGTGACGCAGTGGTTGAGAGTCTGCCTGCTGATGCAGGGGACACGGGTTCATGCCCCAGTCCGGGAAGATCGCACATGCCTCAGAGCTGCTGGGCCAGTGAGCCATGGCCGCTGAGCCTGTGCGTCCGGAGCCTGTGCTCCACAACGGGAGAGGCCACAACAGTGAGAGGCCCACGTATCGCAAAAAAAAAAAAAAAAAAAAAGGTGCTGCAGGAAGGGGACATGCTGGAAGAGTTATATTATGTGAGGTCAGAAGATACAGCAAAGGATAATGTTCCACAGGAGGGCCCAGAGGACATCTCATTCACTAGGGCCATGAGGAATGCACTCATGAGAGAGGCACTTTGCATCATTAAAGAGTTCAGTAGTGGCTCTTTCTGCAGGCCAGTGTGGGTAGGAGAGGCCATCAAAAAATTGGATTTTATAGTATCCAAGTCAATGGTGGGGCCTCAAATAATAGAAGTCAGTTTGGGGCACTTAACTGCCAGAAGCCATGAAGTTGTAATTACTGTAATGATCAACAAAGTCGGTTAGGCACCAATGGCAGTTTAACCTTGAGCGAGCTGAGGATATGGTTAACAAAACATGGCATCCCTAGGGGCAAAATATGTGCTCAGGTGATGAAAGTACACTTAACAGCTAAAATCAGAAGACAAGAATCTGAGGACTGTTGCTTCCATTAAAGTCATGATTCCTTGCACAATACTTGGATCTGAGCCAGTATTCAAATCCAGAAACTATTGAAGGTATGGTCAAGTCCCTATGAGATAGAACCCTGCAACACTGTAAGTAATATATATATATATATATATATATATATATATATACATATATATGTGTGTATATATAATATATATATAATATATATACATATACGTATGCATGCATATCTATACAGTAGAGCTCCCTTCAGTTCTTTCTTAATGGGACATAGAGCCGTTTACTTGTACTGTGCTGTACACTGTGGAAATGGGAATACTCAGATACTTTGAGGACTATTGAACACAGGATCTGACTTGCCATTAATATCCAGAGGACTGAAGCATCATCACAGTATCTTTCTTAGTAAAGACTTGGAAGTGTATAATGGGTTGAATTGTGTCCCCCTCCAAAATTAAATGTTGAAATCTTAACCCCTAGTACCTCAGAACAATACCTCATTTGGAGATAACATCTTTACAGAGGTAATCAAGTTAAAATGAGTTGACTGGGATAGATCCTAATTCACTATGACTTGTATCCTTATAAAAATGGTTAATTTGGACACAGAGACATGCGTAGAGGGAGCGTAAGACAGCCGTCTATAAGCCAAGGAGAGAGTCATTCCCTCTTAGCCCTCAGAAAAAGTCAACTCTGTCAGCACCTTGATTTTGGACTTCTAGCCTCCAGAAAGGTGAGAGAATGAATTTCTGTTGTTTAAGTCACATAGTTTGTGGTGGCTTAGGCATTTGCCACTTTGCTAGGCAGTCCTAGCAAACAAATACATGTGGAGGGGTAATAAACAGAGCCCTGGTTATAGTTCAGCTTACAGTGGGTCTAATGGGTCTTGAAAACCTACCAGTTGAGTCATTTCCTTGACTCCTAAATGTATAGTTGTCAATTACATACTTGGCAGTTGGAGTAATGCTCTGTATGGTTCATGAATGTGGGGTAGGAGCTATTATAGTGGGGAAACCCAAGTGTAAATCTTTGAAACTTCTCCTCCCTCTAGGAAAGAAATAAGAAAAAAAATCAATAAATCACCTCTGGGTACAGTTGGCAATGATTTATACCTCTTTTAAAGATCTAAAGGATGCAGAGGTGATAGTCACACTCATATCTCTTTAATTTGTCTGTCTGGCCACTGAGGAAACTGGATGGATCATGGAGAGTAACTGTAGACTAGCACAATGTGATCCAGGTAGTAGCCCCAATTGCAGCTGCTCTGCTGGACATTATATCATTGCTAGATTGGCTTAGTAAGACCTCAGGTGTACTGATGTGGGCAATGGATTATTTTCTATCCAAACAGAAAATAGAAACAGAAAGAGTTCAAATTTACATGGGACAGACAACAATATTCATTTACAGTTTTGCTCAGGGTTATGTTAAATCTTCCATTCTCTCTCATACTACAGTCCAAAAATTCTGGAACACCTGGACACCCCATAGAATATCACACTGATCCATCACATCAGTGACATCATGCTGATCAGGCAGGATAATCAAAAGGTAAATAGTATGCTGGAATGCTTTTTAAGACACATGTATTCCAGAGAATGGAAGATAAATCCTAAAAATATTCAGTAACATGAAACTTCAGTAAAAATTTCAGGAATCCAGTGGTTGAGGGCATGCTGAGACATTGTTCCCTTTATAGAAAAGAAAAATTGCTATGTTTTACATTTTGCACTACACAGAAGCAAACACGATGCCTGGTGGGATTCTTTGGATTCTGGAGCCACATTCCAAAATGAATCCTTTCCATTTCCTGGGTGACACTAAAGGCTGCCGGATTTCAATGGGGCCTGGAAACAGAAAAGGGTTTGCCAGCAAGTCCAAGTTGTGGTGTCGGTAGCCCTGCTGTTTGTGCCACATAATCAAGAAGATGCTATGGTTTTGGAGGTGTCTGTGATGGAAAAAAATTGCAAGGTGAAACTTATGACAGGTGCCAGTGTGAGAATCTCAGTGCAGGCCCCTGGGATTCTAGACAAAAGCCATACCATCTATAGCAGAGAATTATATGCCCTTTGAGAGCCAGGTTCTGGCATGGTACTGGGCTATAATAGAGACAAAATGCTGTATCATAGGGAACCAAATGACCATGCATCCAGAACTTCCAGTTATAAGTGAGGTTCTGGTGGATCTACAAAAAAGTAAAAAAGTCAGACAGGCCCAGCAGCTGTTTATCATAAAATGGACATGGTTGTTCTGGGATCAAGCTTGAGTATGACCAGAGTGTATAAGTAAGCTGCGTGAACAGGTAACACATGTCTCTATGTCATCCATCATACTTGCACCTGTACCCTCCCTCAGCTTGCATCTATAGATATATAAAAAGGAGAGAAAGCATGAGATTGGTTTGTAAATAGGTTGGCTCAGTATGAAGCTTCAAGCTTAAAATGAATGGCATTACACTCACACTCAGTGGTTGCCTTGAAGGAGTATAGCATCCGACCAGGGGATTCACTTCACAGTAAAGGAGGCTCCTGACCATGAAATCCACTGGACATATTCCTTATTGCAGTATCCAGAAGCAGCTGGTTTCAGAGATAGCTTGAATGACTTACTGAAGGCATAATGAAGTGTTAGCTTAGATGCAATACTCTGCAAGATCAGGTGACATCCCTTAAGATGCAGTATATGCATTAAATCAGAGGCTTCTATATAATGCTTTGTTTTCAATAGGAAAAACACCTATATCTAGAAACCAAGGGATATACTCAGGAGTGGCTTCGCTTACCATCACTTCCAATGACTCACTGGGGGCATATATTCTTTTTTTTTTTTTTTTTTTTTCTTGCGTTATGCGGGCCTCTCACTGTTGTGGCCTCTCCCATTTGCGGAGCACAGGCTCCGGACGCGCAGGCTTAGTGGCCATGGCTCACGGGCCCAGCCGCTCCGCGGCATGTGGGATCTTCCCGAAACGGGGCACGAACCCGCGTCTCCTGCATCGGCAGGCGGACTCTCAAGCACTGCGCCACCAGGGAAGCCCCATATATTCTTGTTGAATCAGCTCTGTCCACTGCAGAGTTATAGGTCCTGATCCCAAAAGAGGGACATTTTCTTGCCAGGGGATACAACAACAGTAGTTATTGAAGTACAAGTTATGGCTACTGCCAGGGAACTTTTGACTCATTATGCCTAGAGGCCAGTTATTGTGAAGAAGAGTCACCATCTGGACAAGGGTAATTTAACCTGATGAGTAGGAGGAGGTAGAACTACTTTTCACAATATGAGAAGGAAGGAATATCTGTAGAAGACACATGATCCACTTGGGCATCTCTGGATACTCCCTTGCCAGTTTTAACTGTGAAAGCGGTTTGAGGAGGGTATGATTACTAGGAGTTCAAATCCTTCAGAAATTAAGTTAGTACCACTAGGTAGGGCATCAGAACCTATATAAGCAGTACCTGAGGATGAGGGGAATTTAGAATGAATAGTGTAGGAAGCCTACCCAATGTGGCCCTAAGATCAACCACAGTGATGGAGGCTATAGTTTTCCCACTATTCCTTCTCTATTATTTATTTTGTTTTTATATAACCATTTAAAAAGTTGAAGTATAGTTAATTTACAATGTTGTGTTAGCTTCATGTGTACAGCCAAGTGATTCAGTTATATATATATCCTTTTTCAGATTATTTTCCATTATAGGTTATTACAAGATATTAAATATAGTTCCCTGTGCTATACAGTAGGACCTCCTTATTTATTTTATATATAGTAGTGTGTATATGTTAATCCCAAATTCCTAATCTATCTCTCTCCCAACCCCTCTATCCCTTTTGGTAACCATAAGTTTGTTTTCTATATCTGTGAGTACATTCCTGTTTTGTAAGGTTATTTGTATCATTTTTTCTTTTAGATTCCACATATAAGTGATGTCATATGATATTTGTCTTTCTCTGTCTGACTTTTCACTTAGTATGATAATATCTAGGTCCATCCATGTTGCTGCAAATGTCATCATTTCAATCATTTTTATGGCTAATATTCCACTGTGTGTGTGTGTGTGTGTATACACACACACACACACACACACACACACATACACACACACATCTTTTTTATCTTTTCATCTATCGATGAACATTTAGGTTGTTTTCATGTCTAGGCTATTGTAAATAGTGTGGCTATGAACGTTGGAGTGCATGTATCTTTTAGAATTATGGTTTTCTCCAGATATATGCCAAGGAGTGCGTCTGCTGGATCATATGGCAACTCTATTTTTAGTCTCTTAAGGAAACTCCATACTGTTCTCTATAGTGGTTGTACCAATATACATTCCCACCAACTGTATAGGAGGGTTCCCTTTTATCCACACCCTTCTCAGAATTTATTATTTGTAGACATTTTTTTTTTTTTTTTGGCCATGCTGCATGGCTAGTGGGATCTTATTTCCCTGACCAGGGATTGAGCCAGTACCCTCGGTAGTGAAAGCGTGGAGTCCTAACCACTGAACTACCAGATGATTCCCATTTGTAGACTTTTTGATGATAGCCATTATGACTGTTGTGAAGTGATACTTCATTATAGTTTTGATTTGCATTTCTCTTATAATTAGTGATATTTAGCATCTTTTCACATGTCTGTTGGCCATCTGTATGTCTTTTTTGGAGAAGAAATGTTTATCCATTCTCTTTTAAATATCCCCTAAGGAGGAGAAGCCCAGGGAAACTTTGGAGGAGTTAATATGGAGGTAGAAGTGGATCTGTGTAGTGATAGTCCTGATGTGAGGAGTGTAGTCACCTGACAGCTTCTAACTGCTGCAAATTTGAGATCCACCAGTGCGTAAGCTGCAGCCACACTCTCACTAGACTGTTCTCAGCCAGTAATTGAGCACCATGGGGACACTAAGACCAGGATATTTCAATCCAACACAGACTCCCTCACTCCTCATTTGCCTGGTTGAGATTTTCTCTGAGTTACAGCAGTGTCAGGTTCTTCCTACTCACCTTTCCTTTCTTTCCTTTCTGCTTTCATAGAGGTTAGAATTTAATGATAGTCTGAAGGCTCTCCCCACCTACTCCTGCTCCCTTTCTCCTTTACTCCTCATCAGTGTTTCCCTCAATAAGTATTTTATACTTCTCATTATATTTTAGCTTTTGATTCCTGGAGAATCGCTGGGGCTTCAGGGGAGAAGGTCAGAGTGACATTTAAGGTGGAGGGTGAACAGTGTAGGTGCCACTTACCAACGGTTTTGGAAGTATTTTATCAAACAGTATGGCTATATTCATGCATACTTGCTGAATATCAGTAGAGGAAATAAACTTCATCCTTGTCCCTTATCTATTCATTTCTCCAAGCACCATTCCTCCTTTATATGTAATTACTTTGATTATTTTATTTTGTATCCTTCCAGAGTTTCTGTATGTGAAATATATATATATTCCCTCTCCCCCTTTTGGAAAAATACTATAGCTCATAGAGCATATACTCTCTTCTGCACCTTGATTTTTTTCACTTAAATTTGTACTGGGCATCTTTCTATCTCTCACTACATAGAGAGCTTCCTTATTCTTTTTCACATTCACATGACATTCCACTGTGGTGAAGCATTTTTATATATTCAACCAATCACTTATTGACAGATGATTGGATTGTTTCTAAACTTTTTGTATTTACAATGTTTCAATAAAAAACCTTTTATATGTCATTTAGGGCACGTGTAAATTTATCAAAAGTGCTATAAAAGTGATACCTATTTAAGAACTGGATCTGAAATCTAGTAATTTCTGAGAATAAATGGACATCAATATTATAATAAAAAAAATCAGACTACGTGAAGCAAATTCATATATATTTGTAATTCTCTCTGTAAATCTATCATTGCTATAGATTTAATGTTTGTGTACTCTTCAAAATTCATTATGTTAAAATCCTAATGCCCAATATGATGGTATTAGTGCAGGTCCTAATCCACCAAGAGTAGGAATTTTGGGAGGTGTTTTGAGATGGTGGAGCCCTCATGAATGGGATTAACACTTTTATAAAAGAGACCCTACAGAACTCCTTAGTCCACTTCCACTATGCGAGGACACAGTGAGAGGATCAATCTATGAAGCAGAAAGTGGGCTCTCACCAGACACCGAATATTCAGTGCCTTGTCTTGGACTCCCCAGCCTCCAGAGCTTTGAGAAATAATTTTTTGTTGTTTATAAGCTACCAAGTTTATGGTATTTTTGTTATAGCAGCCTGAACAGACTATCTGTCTCTATGTATGTATCTATTTATTTATCTTTCTTTCCAC
The DNA here is from genome assembly GCF_000442215.2 of Lipotes vexillifer. Taxonomy (NCBI): domain Eukaryota; kingdom Metazoa; phylum Chordata; class Mammalia; order Artiodactyla; family Lipotidae; genus Lipotes; species Lipotes vexillifer. The sequence continues at coordinate 69,979 of NW_006775622.1, read as the reverse complement.
ATCACTTTCCTCTCTTCGGAAAGAATGTGACAAGCATATTCATGGAAATATGTAAAAGAGCTGATAAATGTGTCTTATTCTTCGAGGGTCACTTGCAGTTTATCATTAAATAAAGTAATAAACTGAAGAAAAGTATCTAAATGTAAAGGATTGCATTTGGAATTCTGTATATGTATGTGGCAGGTGGGGATTACTATCTATATATAGCTCTCTATTTCTTTTAAGTGTGTGAAATATCAGATACCTTCCATTTTCTTTATTTTTTCTAAATATAAAATAAAAAAGAAATTTAACAGAGCATGGTAAGAGCACCCCAAAGAAGATTGTTAAGTTTCAACCTAAAGTCAGAAACAGCTTCCAAAGTGAAGGGGTGTAAAATGCTGCAGTATTTTTGTTTGAGTACTTCAGGCTTTTAGTAAATAAAGCACACACCTCTATAAATAATCTTTATAAATTACATGTAAAAAATTCAACTCCTGGTGCTCACAGAAGACTTGTTTTTATTTATTACACTTTCACAGAAGTAAAAATGCTCACCTGAGAGTAGCTAGTGTTAACTGTGGTAAGGACAGTCTGTGAAATGAAGTGCTCAGTTGTTCTTTAAAGCAGCTTGTGAATCCATTTTGCTTCAGCCTGAGAAATAAAGTAGAAAAAATTAAAATAAAAAGTAAAACTTTTCAATCTACTAATTATAGAGAGTTCCCAGTATGTTAAGGACCACAAGGAAACACAAAATGTGATAGGTGGAAAAGAACTTGGATATTATTTTTATTATTTCTTATTAAAAATGCAAGTCCCTGGACCCAACTCCAGACCAACCAAGTAAAAGTCTGAAGTGGAGTCAGCAATGTACATGTTTAACAATTTCTAAGCATGATCCTAATGTCCACTGAAAGATGTGACATACTGAATGCTAGTCCAACCACCAGCATTTGTGTAGGAACCAAGTCCTAGCAATGTTACATTATGAATTTAAGATCTCACAACTATTTTAATGGGCTAGAATTTCAAAAATTGATAATATAAAAACATAAAAATACAATTAAAATACTGATAGTGTCTCCAAATTCTACCACATTAATACATGTATTTTCATTTTTGCATATTACTATCTACTATTTGTCCTCAAACATGCAGATTGTTCTTAGTTGCAAACTCAGTGTATTTTGCCCTATTTTTTCTTAACATTATAGTATAAACATTTCCCTCTAATTCTCAAGGTTTCACAATTAGTATTTCAATGAATGCATACTATATTTTATATTTTAGTAAACTACAGTCCTAATTTCATAAATTTAGTTTAATTCCAAAGTTTTCCTCTTACAGAGTATTGCAATCATCATCTTCATACCCAGAGTTTTTTTTTTCCTTCTGATTTTTTTTTTTATTACAATACATTTCTATTAATGAGATTACTGAGTCAAATAGTATTGTCCCATTTGTGACACTCCCTATATGGTAACATCTAGGTCCAGAGGATGGTTAAACAAGTTTATGCTGTGTTTCTTTTGCCATCTTCAGGGAATTAACGTACCATTGTCCCTGAAGCATCAACAGCTCCAAATAAGACATATATATATATATATATATATATATATATATATATATATGTATATATATATATACATATATATATATCACATAGATAATACATATAAAATTCATATGTTATATATTTTAAAAATTTAGGTATATATGTGTACATATATATATATATATATATATATGATTGCAATATTAGATAAGAAATGATCTTGGCATTTTTCACAGAACGAGAAAAAAAATTTCACAATTTGCATGGAAACACAAAAGGCACCAAATAGCCATAGCAATCTTGAGAAAGAAAAACCGATCTGGAGGAATCAGGCTCTCTGACTTCAGACTATACTGTAAAGCTACGTTAATCAAGACAGTATGGTATTGGCACAAAAACAGAAATATAGATCAAAGGAACAGGATAGAAAGCTCAGAGATAAATGCATGCATATATGGTCACCTTATTTGTGATAAAGGAGGCAAGAATATACAATGGAGAAAAGACTGCCTCTTCAATAAATGGTGCTGGGAAAACTCGACAGTTACATGTAAAGGAATGATATTAGAACATTTCCTACACCATACACAAAAATAAATTCAGAATGGATTAAAGACCTAAATGTAAGCCCAGGCACTATAAAACTGTTAGAGAAAAACATAGACAAAACACTCTAATGACATAAATCACAGCAAGATCCTATTTGACCCACCTCCTAGAGAAATGAAAATAAAAAAAAATAAAGAAATGGGACCTAATGAAACTTAAAAGCTTTTTCACAGCAAAGGAAAACATAAACAAGATGAAAAGACAACCCTCAGCATGAGAGAAACTATTTGCAAAGGAAGCAACTGACAAAGGATTAATCTCTAAAATTTACAAGCAGCTCACGCAGCTCAATATCAAAGAAACAAAGAACCCAATTCAAAAATGAGCAGAAGACCTAAATAGACATTTCTCCAAAGAAGATATACAGATTGCCAAAAACACATGAAAGAATGCTCAACATCACTGATCATTAGAGAAATGCAAATAAAAACTACAAAGATGTATAACCTCACACCAGTCAGAATGCCCACCATCAAAAAACGTCTAAAAACAGTAAATGCTGGAGAGGGTGTGGAGAAAAGGGAACCCTCTTGCACTGTTGGTGGGAATGTAAATTGATACAGTCACTGTGGAGAACAGTATGGAGGTTCCTTAAAAAACTACAAGTAGAACTACCATAGGACCCAGCAATCCCACTACTGGGCATATACCCCGGGAAAACCATAATTTAAAAAGAGTCATGTACCACATTATTCATTGCAGCTCTGTTTACAATAGCCAGGAGATGGAAACAACATAAGTGTCCGTCGACAGATGAATGGATAAGGAAGATGTGGCACATATATACGATGGAATATTACTCAGCCATAAGAAGAAACGAAATTGAGGTTTTTTAGTGTGGTGGATGGACCTAGAGTTTGTCATACAGAGTGAAGTAAGTCAGAGAGAGAAAAACAAATACCATATTCTAACACATTTTTATGGAATCTAAAAAAAAAAGATTATGAAGAACCTAGGGTCAGGATGGGAATAAAGATGCAGACCTACTAGAGAATGGACTTGACATGGGGAGGGAGAAGTGTAAGCTGTGACAAAGTGAGAGAGGGGCGTGGACATATATACACTACCAAATGTAACATCGATAGCTAGTGGGATGCAGCCACATAACACAGGGAGATCAGCTCAGTGTTTTGTGACCATTTAGATGGGTGGGATAGGGAGGGTGGGAGGGAGACACAACAGGGAGGTGATATGGGGATATATATATTCATATATGTATAGCTGATTCACTTTGTTTTAAAGCAGAAATTAACGCACAATTTTAAAGCAGTTATATTCCAATAAAGATGTTAAAAAATAAAAGAAATGATCTCCAATAGTTGCTTTGATTACTAAGCATGGTTAATATTTTTACGTGATTTTGTTTCTTATGCTTATTTCATCCTGTACAAATTCTGTTCCTGTTTATTATAAGTATCTTAATTTTATTCTCAGAAATGAGTGTTAAAAATAACACTCTTGATTCAACAATCAGTATTCTTTCCTGCATCATGATGCTGACCAAATGATTGGGATGAAGTGTTGACTGGATCTAGTCGTAAATATAGGTGGAATAATATATATATATATATATATATATATATATAGTGTTATATAACATTAATTAATGCTATATTAATGTTATCTATATAATATCTATTAAAGAAACCTACTGTTATTGTATCAATGTCCATTTCTCCCTTTATTTCTCTTAATATTTGCTTTATACATTTAGATGTTCCAATGTTTGGTGCATAAATGTTTACAAATGTTATATCCACTTGTTGTATTGACAACTTTATTATTATGTACAATAAGTCCCCTATATACGAACCTTCAAGTTGCAAACTTTCAAAGATATGAACTAGCATCTGGTTCCAGCAGGGAACCAGAACCTGTGCCATCAACTTCAGACATGAGTGAAATTGTAGCTTGCCCTCTGTCTCCTATTGCTGATGATCCTTCAGCTCTAACATCTCCCACCTCTTCTCCCTCCTCCAGTCAGTAGTTCTTCTTGCCTGTTAAATTGATGCCAGCCCCTGTATGCCAGCTGTTGTACTATATTACTGTACTTTGCAAGGTACTGTACTGTAAGATTAGAAATGTTTTATTTACTTTTTGTGTTTATGTATTATTTGTGTGAAAAGTATTATAAACCTATGACAGTACAGTACTCTATAGCCAATTGTGTTAGTTAGGTACTTAGGCTAACTTTGTTGGACTTAAGAACAAATTGGACTTATAAACATGCTCTCTGAACAAAAGTTTTTGTTTGTATGTAGAGGACTTATTGTAATGGTCTTCTTAGTATTTTGTTATAGATTGATTTGAAAGTCTATTTTGATTGATATGAATATTACTACCCTAGTTTTCTTCTTCACTTACCTGTAATATATTTTTACATCCCTTTACACTCAATCTATGTGTGTCTTTAGAATTTAAGTGACTCACTGTAGGCAGCATATGAATTGGTCTTGTTTGATTTTTTTTTTAACACTTACCTCTACCCTATATCTTTTTATTGGAGCATTTATTCAATTTACATTTAAAATAATTGTTTATAAGTATGTACTTATTTCCATTTTGTTGGTTGCTTTCTGATTGTTTTTGTAGTTCTCTATTCCTGTCTCCTCCTCCTCCTCCTCCTCCTCCTCGTTCTTCTTCTTCTTCTTCTTCTTCTTCTTCTTCTTCTTCTTCTTCTTCTTCTTCTTCTTCTTCTTCTTCTTCTTCTTCTTCTTCTTCTCCTTCTCCT
>NW_006775622.1:0-62015 GCF_000442215.2 Lipotes vexillifer | reverse complement strand
ATATATATATATATATATATATATATATATATATATATAGCGATTTGGGAGAGGTATTAGAAATACATCTAAAGCATTTCATATTACTCCAAATCCAAACTTTTGAAATTCATTCAGTTATATTTTGGCTTTAAGATCTTTAAAGACCTCAAACTATAGTTAACTGCTATGGATGGATCACTTCTATGGATTGAATGTTTGCATCCTCATAAAAATCCATATTTTGAAGCACTAATCCCAAATGTGATGATATTTGGAGGTATGGCTTTAAGGAGATTTTTAGGTTTTGAGGAGGTCATGAGGGTGGAGCCCCCCATGATGGGAATGGTACCATTATAAGGAAATGAAGAGAACAGAGCTCTCTCTGCCATGTGAGGATACAGCAAGAAGGTAGAATTCACAAGCCAGGAAGAGGTCCTTCGTCAGTACCCAGTCATGATTGCATCCTGATCTTGGACTAACCTCCAAACCTGTGAGAAGTAAGTGTTTAAGCCATCTAGTTTATGGTATTTTTTTTTATAGCAGCCTGAGCTAATATAGTAATCATAATTAAACTTGTAATACCTTAATGAGGAATTATCTTGACAATTCAGGGAATAGTAGTAGAATATTTTCCTATACATAAAAGAGATTTGGAAATGTTCAGGAAATGGAACATCATCGAAGGAAGGCAGATCATGGAATTAGAGAGTATTCTTGACAGTCACAGGTCAGCAAGAATACATCAAAACTAATGGTGAGTGAAGGGAAAGGGGTAGATTACTTGCACACTTAGAGCACAGCAAAGCAGCAGTATACAAACACAGTTATATAACAGGCAAAAATAAATCCTTTTAAACTATATGATTTGTTAAAAAATCAAAGAAGTCATCATGGACTAAATCAGTATTTTGTTCATCTTCCTTCCATTTATTTTATAGTTTAGTATTTCTTAAAAAGAAAACTAAAACGGCTGTAGAGTTATCACAATTTTCTACTGCTGCTTTTATGCCCTTTAGACTTTCATTTTGCTTACTATGCCAGGTGCCAAGCCTGTATCCCTCCCACCATCGAATTTGTCTGGCTTCTGGTCTGGAAATTTTGTTTGTTCCCTCAGTTAATATCATCTTTCAACGTCATACTCATATTCCATCTCATGATGCAATTTCATAACCTGGCTATGGTATTAACGAGTTGGATATTCATTCACAGAAACTTGTCCCATTGTCTCTCCTTTTCAAAAACATTTCTTATCTTTCATGACCCAGCTCAAATGTCTCCTTTTTATTTTTAACCTCTTTATTGGAGTATAATTGCTTTACAATGGTGTGTTAGTTTCTGCTTTATACCAAAGTGAATCAGTTATACATATACATATGTTCCCATATCTCTCCCTTGTTGCGTCTCCATCCCTCCCACCCTCAATATCCCACACTTCTAGGTGGTCACAAAGCACCGAGCTGATCTCCTTGTGCTATGTGGCTGCTTCCCACTAGCTATGTATTTTACGTTTGGTAGTGTATATATGTCCATGCCACTCTCTCACTTTGTCACAGCTTACCATTCCCCCTCCCCATATCCTCAAGTCCATTCTCTAGTAAGTCTGTGTCTTTATTACTGTCTTACCCCTAGGTTCTTCATGACATTTTTTAATTCTTAAATTCCATATACATGTGTTAGCATACGGTATTTGTCTTACTCTTTCTGACTTACTTCACTCTGCATGACAGACTCTAGGTCCATCCACCTCATTACAAATAGCTCAATTTCGTTTCCTTTTATGGCAGAGTAATATTCCATTGTATATATGTAGCACATCTTTATCCATTCACCCGATGATGGAAACTTAGGTTGTTTCAATCTCCTGGCTATTGGAAATAGAGCTGCAATGAATATTTTGGTACATGACTCATTTTGAGTTATGGTTTTCTCAGGGTATATGCCCAGTAGTGGGATTGCTGGGTCATATGGTGGTTCTATATGTAGTTTTGTAAAGGAACCTCCATACTGTTCTCCATAGTGGCTGTACCAATTCACATTCCCACCAGCAGTGCAAGAGTGTTCCTTTATCTCCACACCCTCTCCAACATTTATTGTTTCTAAATTTTTTGATGATGGCCATTCTGACTGGTGTGAGATGATATCTCACGGTACTTTTGATATGCATTTCTCTAATGATTAATGATGTTGAGCATTCTTTCATGTGTTTGGTGGTAGTCTGGATATCGTCTTTGGAGAAATGTCTATTTAGGTCTTCAGCCCATTTTTGGACTGGGTTGTTTATTCTTTTGTTATTGAGCTGCATGAGCTGCTTATAAATTTTGAAGATTAATCCTTTGTCAGTTGCTTAATTTTCAAATATTTTCTCCCATTCTGAGGGTTGTCTTTTGGTCTTGTTTATGATTTCCTTTGCTGTGCAGAAGCTTTGCAGTTCCATTAGGTCCCATTTGTTTATTTCTGTTTTTATTTCCTTTTCTCTAAGAGGTGGGTCAAAAAGGATCTTGCTGTAATTTATGTCATAGAGTGTTCTGCCTATGTATTCTTCTAAGAATTTGATAGTCTCAGGCCTTACATTTAGGTTTTTAATCCATTTGGAGCTTATTTTTGTGTATGGTGTTAGGGAGTGATCTAATCTCATACTTTCACATGTACCTGTCCAGTTTTCACAGCACCACTTATTGAAGAGGTTGTCCTTTCTCCAGTGTACATTCCTGCCTCCTTTATCAAAGATAAGGAGAACATGTGTGCATGAGTTTATCTCTGGGCTTTCTATCCTGTTCCACTGATCTATATTTCGGATTTTGTGCCAGTACCATACTGCCTTGATTACTGTAGCTTTGCAGTAGAGTCTGAAGTAAGGGAGCCTGATTCCTCCAGCTCCGTTTTTCTTTCTCAAAATTGCATTGGCTATTCGGGATCTTTGGTGTTTCCATGCGAATTGTGAAATTTTTTGTTCTACTTCTGTGAAAAATGCCCACGGTAGTTTGATAGGGATTGCATTGAATCTATAGATTGCTTTCGGTAGTAGAGTCATTTTCACAATGTTGATTCTTCCAATCCAAGAACATGGTATATCTCTCCATCTGTTTGTATCATCTTTGATTTTTCTCATCAGAGTCTTATAATTTTCTGCATACAGGTCTTTTGTCTCCTTAGGTACGTTTATTCCTTGACATATTATTCTTTTTGTTGCAGTGGGAAATGGGAGTGATTTCTTGATTTCACTTTCAGATTTTTCATCATTAGTGTATAGGAATACCAGAGATTTCTGTGCATTAGGTTTGTATCCTGCTACTTTACCAAATTCATTGATTAGCTCTCGTAGTTTTCCTGTAGCATATTTAGGATTCTCTAGGTATAGTGTCATGTCATCTGCAAACAATGACAGATTTACTTCTTCTTTTCCGATTTGGATACCTTTTATTTACTTTTCTTCTCAGATTGCTATGGCTAAAACTTCCAAAACTATGTTGAATAAGAGTGGTGTGAGTGGGCAACCTTGTCTTGTTCCTAATCTTAGAGGAAATGCTTTCATTTTTTCACAATTGAGGTCAATGTTGGCTGTGGGTTTGTCATATATGGCCTTTATTATGTTGAGGAACGATCCCTCTATGCCTACTTTCTGCAGAGATTTTATCATAAATGGGTGTTGAATTTTGTCAGAACTTTCTCTGCATCTATTGAGATCACCATATGGTTTTTCTCTTTCAATTTGTTAATATGATGTATCACATTGATTGATTTGCATATATTGAAGAATCCTTACATACCTTAAATAAACCCCACTTGATCATGGTGTATGATACTTTAAATGTGCTGCTGGATTCTGTTTGCTAGTATTTTGTTGAGGATTTTTGCATCTATGATAATCAGTGTTATTGACCTGTAATTTACTTTCTTTGTGACATCCTTGTCCGGCTTTGGTAACAGGGTGATGGTGGCCTCGTATAATGAGTTTGGGAGTTTTCCTCCCTCTGCTATAATTTGGAAGAGTGTGAGAAGGGTAGGTGTTATCTCTTCTCTAAATGTTTGATAGAATTCGCCTGTGAAGGCATCTGGTCATGGGTTTTTGTTTGATGGAAGATTTTTAAACAGAGTTTCAGTTTCAGTGCTTGTGACTGTTCTGTTCATATTTTCTATTTCTTCCTGATTCAGCCTTGGCAGTTTGTGCATTTCTAAGAATTTGTCCATTTCTTCCAGGTTGTCCATTTTATTGGCATAGAGTTGTTTTTAGTAATCTCTCATGATGTTTTGTATTTCTGCAGTGTCAGTTTTTACATCTCCTTTTTCATTTCTAATTTTATTGATTTGAGTTTTCTCCTTTTTTTCTTTATGAGTGTGCCTAATCATTTATCAATTTTGTTTATCATCTCAAAGAAAGAGCTCTTAGTTTTACTGATATTTGCTATCGTTTCCGTCATTTATTTTTCATTTATTTCTGATCTGATTTTTATGATTCCTTTCTTTCTGCTAACTTTGGGTTTTTTTTTTTTTGTTCTTCTTTCTCTAATTGCTTTAGGTGCAAGGTTAGGTTGTTTTTTCGATATGTTTCCTGTTTCTTAAGGTAGGATTGTATTGGTATAAACTTCCATCTTAGATCTGCTTTTGCTGCATACCATAGGATTTGGGTTGTCGTTTCTCCATTGTCATTTTTTTCCAGATATTTTTTTATTTCCTATTTGATTTCTTCAGTGATCACTTCGTTATTAAGTAGTGTATTGTTTAGCCCCCATCTGTTTTTATTTTTTACAGATCTTTTCCTGTAGTTGATGTTTTGTCTCACAGCATTGTTGTCGGAAAAGATACTTGATACAATTTCAATTTTCTTAAATTTACCAAGGCTTAATTTGTGACCCAAGATATGATCTCTCCTGGAGAATGTTCCATGAGCACTTGAGAAAAATGTGTATTCTGTTGTTTTTGGATGCAATGTCCTATAAATATCAATTAAACCCGTCTTGTTTTAATGTATCATTTAAAGCTTGTGTTTCCTTATTTATTTTCATTTTGGATGATCTGATCCTTGGTGAAAGTTGGGTGTTAAAGTCCCCTACTATGAATGTGTTACTGTCCATTTCCCCTTTTATGGATGTTAGTATTTGCCTTATGTAATGAGGTGCTCCTATGTTAGGTGCATAAATATTTACAATTGTTATGTATTCTTCCTGGATCGATCCCTTGATCATTATGTATTGTCCTTCTTTGTCTCTTCTAATAGTCTTTATTTTACAGTCTATTTTGTGTGATATGAGAATTGCTACTCCAGCTTTCTTTTGGTTTCCATTTGCATAGAATATCATTTTTCATCTCCTCACTTTCAGTCTCTATGTGTCTCTAGGTCTGAAGTGGGTCTCCTGTAGACAGAATATATATGGGCCTCATTTTTGTATCCATACAGCCAGTCTGTGTCTTTTGGTGGGAGCATTTATTACATTTTCATTTAAGGTAATTATCAATATATATGTTTGTATTCCCATTTTATTAATTGTTTTGGGTTTTTAATTGTAGGTCTTTTCCTTCTCTTGTGTTTCTTGCCTAGAGTACATCCTTTTACATTTGTTGTAAAGCTGGTTTGGTGGTGCTGATCTCTCTGAGCTTTTGCTTGCCTGTAAAGGTTTTAATTTCTCCAACAAATCTGAATGAGATCCTTGCTCTGTAGTGTAATATTGGAAGTAGGTTTTTCCTCCTTCATCACTTTAAATATGTCCTGCCAGTCCCTTCTGGTTTGAAGAGTTTCTGCTGAAAGATCACCTCTTAACCTTATGGGCATTCACTTGTTTATTATTTGTTGCTTTACCCTTGCTGCTTTTAATACGTTTTCTTTGTATTTAATTTTTGACAGTTTGATTAATATGTGTCTTGGCATGTTTCTCCTTGAATTTATCCTGTATGGGACTCTCTGTGCTGCCTGGATTTTATTAACTCTTTCCTTTCCCATATTCGAGAAGTTTTCAACTATAATCTCTTCAAATATTTTCTCAAGCCCTTTCTTTTTCTCTTCTTCTTCTGGAACCCCTATAATTCGAATGTTGGTGTGTTTAATGTTGTGCCAGAAGTCTCTGACACTGTCCTCAATTCTTTTCATTCTGTTTTCTTTATTCTGCTCTGCAGAAGTTTTTTCCAATATTTTATCTTCCGGGTCACCTATCTGTTTTTCTGCCTCAGTTATTTTCCTATTGATCCCTTCTAGAATATTTTTTCTCTCACTTATTGTTTCATTTCATTTATTGTTCATTGTTGTTTGTTTCATCTTTAGTTCTTCTAGGTCCTTGTTAAATGTTTCTTGCATTTTCACTATTCTATTTTCAAGATTTTCTATCATATTTTCTATCATTATATTGTATTCTTTTTCAGGTAGATTGACTATTTCCTCTTCATTTGCTAGGTCTGGTGGGTTTTTTATCTTGCTCCTTCATCTGCTGTGTGTTTTTATGTCTTCTCATTTTCCTTACCTTACTGTGTTTGTGGTCTCCTTTTCACAGGCTGAAGATTCATATTTCCCTTTGTTTTTGGTGTCTGTCCCCAGTGTCTAAAGTTGGTTCAGTTGGTTGTGTAGGCTTCCTGTTGGGCGGGACTAGTGCCTGTGTTCTGGTGAATGAGGCTGGATCTTGTCTTTCTGGTGGGAAGATCCATGTCTGGTGGTGTGTTTTGGGGTGTCTGTGGACTTATTATGATTTTAGGCAGCCTCTCTGCTATTGGTTGCGATTGTGTTCCTGTCTTGCTAGTTGTTTGGTATAGGGTGCCCAGCACTGTAGCTTGTTGGTCGTTGAGTGAAGCTGGGTGTTGCTGTTCAGATGGAGATCTCTGGGAGGTTTTTGTCATTTGATATTATGTGGAGCTGGGAAGTCTCCTGTGGACCAGTGTCCTCAAGTTGGCTCTCCCACCTCAGCGGCACAGCACTGACTCCTGGCTTCATCACAAAGAGCCTATCATCCACATGGCTCAGAATAAAATGGTGGAAAAGTAGAAAGAATGAAAGAAAGAAAGAGGATAAGATAAAATAAAATAAAGTAAGGTAAAATAAAATAATATTATGTAAATAAAAAGATAATTATTAAGAAAAAAATTAAGTAAAAAAAAAAAAAAGGACAGATAGAACCCTAGGACAAATGGTGAAAGCAAAGCTATACAGAAAAACTCTCACATAGAAGCCTACACATACACACTCACAAAAAGAGGAAAAGGGAAAAAATACTAAATCTTGCTCTCAAAGTCCACCTCCTCAATTTGGAATGATTCGTTGTCTATTCAGGTATTCCACAGATGCAGGGTACATCAACTTGATTGTGGAGATTTAATCCACTGCTCCTGAGGCTGCTGGGAGAGATTTCCCTTTCTCTTCTTTGTTCACACAGCTCCTGGTGTTCAGCTTTGGATTTGGCCCCGCCTCTGCATGTAGGTCGCCGGAGGGCCTCTGTTCTTCACTCAGACTTGATGGGGTTAAAGGAGCCGCTGATTCAGGGGTTCTGGTTCACTCAGCCTAGGAGGAGGGAGGGGTATGTATTGCAGGCAAACCTGCATCTGCAGAGACTGGTGTGACATTGCACCAGCCTGAGGGGCACCATGCATTCTCCCAGGTAATTTGTCCCTGTATCCCGGGACCCTGGCAGTGGCAGGCTGCACAGGATCCCCGGAAGGGAGGTGTGGAAAGTGACCTGTGCTCACACACAGGCTTCTTGGTGGCAGCAGCAGCAGCCTTAGTGTCTCATGCCCATCTCTAGTGTCTGTGCTGTTAGTCGCAGCTCACGCCCATCTCTGGAGCTCTTTTAAGCAGCGCTCTTAATCCCCTCTCCTCGAACACCAGTAAACAAAGAGGAGAAAAAGTCTCTTGCCTCTTTGGCAGGTCCACGCTTTTTTCTGGACTCCCTCCTGGCTAGCCGTGTTGCACTAACCCCTTCAGGCTGTGCTCACGTCACCATTCCTCTCCCTGTGTGCCGACCGAAGCCTGAGTCTCAGCTCCCAGACCCCGTCCACTCCGGCAGGTGAGCAGACAAACCTCTTGGGCTGGTGAGTGCTGGTTGGCCCAGACCCTCTGTGCTGGTTTCTCTCTGCCTGCCCTCCACACGCTTGTGACTGTGCTCTCCTCCGTGGCTCCAAATCTCTCCCCCTACACCACCCACAGTCTCCGCCCATGAAGGGGCTTCTAGTCTGTGGAAATATTTCCTCCTTCATGGCACCTTCCCACTGGTGCTGGTCCCGTCCTTATTCTTTTGTGTCTGTTTATTCTTCTTTTTATTTTGCCCTATCCAGATACGTGGTGAGTTTCTTGCCTTTTGGGAGGTCTGAGGTCTTCTGCCAGTGTTCAGTAGCTGTTCTGTAGGAGTTGTTCCACGTGTAGATGTGTTTCTGATGTATCTGTGGGGAGGCAGGTGATCTTCGCATCTTACTCCTCTGCCTTCTTCCCCCTCTCCTCAATATCTCTTTTTTTTACCCTTGTTGAATGAGTGAATAAATAAGTTAATTCATGAACTGGGCACACTAAAAATTATACTATCTAGTATCATCTGCATTCTTAAAAGTGCCCAGCTATTCTTTCATTCATTTCTTGCTAATTTCTAATAAATTACAAATTATTGACTTATTAAATGAATCTTGAGTGCCAGCCACTCTCTTGGGAATATTCATAAAGAAACAAAGTGTCTTATCCACACAGAGATTACTTTTTACCACAGGATACACAAAATAAACATAACAAATAAGTAAATTACACTGTAGAAAGTAGCAAATTTCATAGAAAAAAAAGTACATGAGGCCAGGATTAGCATGCAGGGGTGGGGACTGTTGCTATTTTAAATAGTGTGGTTAGATTAACTTCATTGAAAAATTGACATTTGAGCAAATATTCAAAAGAGAAAATTAGCCACATGGAAATCTGAGGAAATAGCATTCTAGATAGAGGAATGGACCAGTGATAAAAGCCCTAAATAATATTCCTGGGATGTGTGGAAGGATGACAATATGGTTTCATCAGATTGATGAAGAGGAAAAGATGAGATCAGAGAGAACAGCAGGTCAGATTATCTAGGAACTTGTTGGCAATAGTAAGCAGTTTGACATTAATTCTGAGTGAAATGAAGTATTAGAGTTTGTTATTGTTGTTGTTTTCATGTTAGTTTCTCTTAGATTTAACTTAGCTTTGTTAATTCTAAATATATTTTTAATCAACTTTATTGATTAAATGGATGTACAATAAAATTTATCCATTTAATTTAATCCATTTTAACAACTTGCTGAGATTTGTCAGACACATACACTTGTCAAAGCACTGCCACAATCAAGATTCAGGATATTTCACTCACTCCTGAAAGGTGCTCTACAAATTTTTAAGCAGAGGAGTGACATGATCTGATGTATGTTTTCTAAAGGAACACTCTATTTACAGGGTTGTGGATATAAAGAGGAAAGGTTAAAAGCTGGAAGATCTCTTAGGAGGTAATTATAGTACTACAAGAGAGAGAAAATAGTGGCTGAGAGCAGGATGGAAGCAGTGTGGTTGACAAGTGGTCAGATTTTAGACATATGTTGAGTCAACAGGATCCAACAAGGATTGTGAAAGAAAAAGAATTAAGATGCCTCTAACGTAACCTACTTTTATTCTTAATGAAAATGAGTCTTGATTTTAGTGTTTTCTGTAATCTTTTGATAGATAACTATTATCAAGACAAGGGAATCCTCTATTCCTTTTTTTAAAAGAAATATTTATTGGAGTATAATTGCTTTACAATGGTGTGTTAGTTTCTGCTTTATAACAAAGTGAATCAGTTATACATATACATATGTTCCCATATCTCTTCCCTCTTGAGTCTCACTCCCTCACACACTCCCTATACCATTCATCTAGGTGGTCACAAAGCACCGAGCTGATCTCCCTGTGCAATGCGGCTGCTTCCCACTAGCTATCTATTTTATGTTTGGTAGTGTATATATATCCATGCCACTCTTTCACTTTGTCACAGCTTACCCTTCCCCATCCCCATATCCTCAAGTCCATTCTCTAGTAGGTCTGTGTCTTTATTCCTGTCGAACCCATAGGTTCTTCATGACATTTTTTCCCCTAGATTCCATATATATTTATTAGTATATGGTATTTGTCTTTCTCTTTCTGACTTACTTCACTGTGTATGACAGACTCTAGGTCCATACACCTCACAACAATAACTCAATTTTGTTTCTTTTAATGGCTGAGTACTATTCCATTGTATATATGTGTCACATCTTCGTTATGCATTCATCCGATGATGGACATTTAGGTTGATTCCATATCCTGGCATTTGTAAATAGAGCTGCAATGAAAATTTTGGTACATGACACTTTTTGAATTACGGTTTTCTAAGGGTATATGCCCATAGTGGGATTGCTGGGTCATATGGTAGTACTATATGTAGTTTTTAAAGGAATCTCCATACTGTTCTCTATAGTGGCTGTCCCAATTCACATTCCGACCAACACTGCAAGAGTGTTCCCTTAACTCCAAATGCTCTCCACCATTTATTGTTTCTAGATTTTTTGATGATGGCCATTCTGACTGGTGTGATATGATATCTCATTGTAGTTTTGATTTGCATTTCTCTAATGATTAATGATGTTGAGCATTCTTTCATGTGTTTGTTGGCAGTCTGTATATCTTCTTTGGAGAAATATCTATTTAGGCCTTCTGCCCATTTTTGGATTGGGTTGTTTGTCTTTTTGTTATTGAGCTGCATGAGCTGCTTTTAAATTTTGGAGATTAATCCTTTGTCAGTTGCTTCACTTGCACATATTTTCTCCAATGCCGAGGGTTGTCTTTTGATATTTTTTATGGTTTCCTTTGCTGTGCAAAAGCTTTGAAGTTTCACTAGGTCCCCTTTGTTTATTTTTGTTTTTATTTCCATTTCTCTAGGAGGTGGGTCAAAAAGGATCTTGCTGTGATTTATGTCATAGAGAGTTCTGCCTATAGTTTCCTCTAAGAGTTTGATAGTTTCTGGCCTTATATTTAGGTCTTTAATCCATTTTGAGTTTATTTTTGTTTATGGTGTTAGGGAGTGTTCTAATCTCATACTTTTACATGTATGTGTCCAGATCTCCCAGCACCATTTATTGAAGAGGCTGTCCTTTCTCCACTGTACATTCCTGCCTCCTTTATCAAAGATAAGGGGAACATATGTGTGTGGGTTTATCTATGGGCTTTCTATCCTTTTCCATTGATCTATATTTCTGTTTTTGTGCCAGTACCATACTATCTTGATTTCTGTAGCTTTGTAGTATAGTCTGAAATAAGGGCCCCTGATTCCTCCAGCTCCGTTTTTTATTCTCAAGATTGCTTTGGCTATTTGGGGTCTTTTGTGTTTCCATACAAATTGTGAAAGTTTTTATTCTAGTTCTGTGAAAAATGCCAGTGGTAATTTGGTATGGATTGCATTGAATCTGTAGACTGCTTTGGGTAGTAGAGTCATTTTCACAATGTGATTCTTCCAATCCAAGGACATGGTATATCTCTCCAACTAATTGTATCATTATTAATTTCTTACATCAGTGTCCTTTAATTTTCTGCATAGAGGTCTATTGTCTCCTTATGTAGGTTTATTCCAAGATGTTTTATTCTTTTTGTTGCAGTGATAAATGGGAGTGTTTTCTTGATTTCAATTTCAGATTTTTCATCATTAGTGTCTACGAATGCCAGAGAATTCTGTGTATTAATTTTGTGTCCTGCTACTTTACCAAATTCATTGATTAGCTCCAGTAGTTTTCTGGTAGCATCTTTAGGATTCCCTATGTAAAGTATCATGTCATCTGAAAACAGTGACAGTTTTTCTTCTTCCTTTCCGGTTTGGATTTCATTTTTTTTTTTTTCTGCAGTACACAGGCCTCTCACTGTTGTGGCCTCTCCAATTGTGGAGCACAGCCTCTGGACGTGCAGATCCAGCAGCCATGGCTCCCAGGCCCAGCAGCTCCATGGCATGTGTGATCCTCCCAGACCAGGGCACGAACCTGTGTCCCCTGCATAGGTAGCCAGGCTCGACCACTGCACCACCAGGGAAGACCTGGATTCCTTTTATTTCCTTGTCTTCTCTGATTGCTGTGCCTAAAACTTCCAAAACTTTGTTGAATAATAGTGGTGAGAGTGGGCAACCTTTTCTTGTTCCTGATCTTAGTGGAAATAGTTTCAGTTTTTCACCATTGAGGGTGATGTTGGCTGTGGGTTTGACATATATGACCTTTATTATGTTGAGGAAAGTTCCCTCTATGCCTTTTTTCTGCAGGAATTTTATCATAATCGGTGTTGAATTTTATCAAAAGCTTTCTCTGCATCTATTGAGATGATCAGATGGTTTTTCTCTTTCAGTGTTTTAGTATGGTGTATCACATTGATTGATTTGCATATATTGAAGAATTCTTGCCTCCTGGAATAAAACCCACTTGATCATGGTGTATGATCCTTTTAATATGCTGTCGGAATCTGTTTGCTAGTATTTTGTTGTGGATTTTTGCCTCTATCTTCATCAATGATACTGGTATGTAGTTTTCTTTCTTTGTGACATCCTTCTCTGGTTTTGGTATCAGGGTGATGGTGGACTCACAGAATGAGTTTGGTAGTATTCCTCCTTCTGTTATATTTTGGAAGAGTTTGAGAAGGATACGTGTTAGCTCTTCTCTAAATGTTTGATAGAATTTGCCTGTGAAGGCTTCTGGTCCTGGGCTTTTGTTTGCTGGAAGATTTTTTTATCACGGTTTCAATTTCAGTGCTTGTGATTGGTCTGTCCGTATTTTCCGTTTCTTCCTGATTCAGTCTTGGCAGATTGTGCATTTCTAAGAATCTGTCCATTTCTTTCCAGTTGTCCATTTTATTGTCATAGAGTTGCTTTTAGTAATCTCTCATGATCTTTTGTATTTCTGCAGTGTCATTTGTTACTTCTCCTTTTTAATTTCTAATTCTATTGATTTGAGTCTTCTCCGTTTTTTGCTTGATGATTCCCTCTAATGGTTTATCAATTCTGTTTATCTTCTCAAAGTACCAGCTTTTAGTTTTTTTTGATCTTTGCTATTGTTTCCTTCATTTCTTTTTCATTTATTTCTGATCTGATCTTTATAATTTCTTTCTTTTGCTAACTTTAGGGGGTTTTTGTTCTTCTTTCTCTAATTGCTTTAGGTGCAAGGTTATGTCGTTTATTCGAGATGTTTCCTGTTCCTTAACGTAGGATTGTATTGCTATAAACTTCCCTCTTAGAACTGCTTTTTCTGCATCCCATAGATTTTGGGTGTCGTGTCTCCATTGTCATTTGTTTCTAGGTATTTATTCAATTCCTTTTTGGTTTCTTCAGTGATCAATTCGTTATGAAGTAGTGTATTGTTTAGCCTCCATGTGTTTGTATTTTTTACAGATCTTTACCTGTAATAGATATCTAGTCGTATAGCACAGTGGTTGGAAAAGATACTTGATACAATTTGAATTTTCTTAAATTTACCAAGGCTTGACTTGTAACCGAAGATCTGATCTATCCTGGAGAATATTCCATGAGGACTTGAGAAGAAAGTGCATTCCGTTGTTTTTGATGGAATGTCTTATAAATATCAATTAAATCCACATTGTTTAATGTATCATTTAAAGCTTGTGATTCCTTAATTATTTTCATTTTTGTTGATCTCTCCATTGGTGAAAGTGGGGTGTTAAATTCCCCTACTATGAATGTGTTACTGTCTATTTCCCCTTTTATGGCTGTTAGTGTTTGCCTTATGTATTGATATGCTCCTATGTTGGGTGTATATGTATTACAATTTCTATGTTTTCTTATTGGAATGATCCCTTGATCATTATGTAGTGTCCTTCTTTGTCTCTTGTAATAGTCTTTATTTTAATGTCTATTTTATCTGCTATGAGAATTTGTACTCTAGCTTTCTTCTGATTTCCATTTGTATGGAATATCTTGTTCCATCCCCTCACTTTCACTCTCTATGTGTCCCTAGGTCTGTAGTGGGTCTTTTGTAGACAGCATATATATGGGTCGTGTTTTAGTATCCATTCAGCCAGTCTGTTTCTTTTAGTGGGAGCATTTAATCCATTTACATTTAAGGTAAATATCAATATGTATTTTCCTATTCCCGTTTTCTTAATTCTTTTGAGTTTGTTATTGTAGGTCATTTCCTTCTCTTGTGTTTCTTACCTAGAGAAGGTCTTTTAGCATTTGTTGTAAAGCTGGTTTGGTGGTATTCAACTCTCTGAGCTTTTGGTTGTCTGTAAAGTTTTTAATTTCTCCATCAAATCTGAATGAGATCCTTCCTGGGTAGTGTAATCTTGGTTGTAGCTTTTTCTCCTTCATCACTTTAAATATGTCCTGCAACTCCCTTCTGGCTTGCAGAGTTTCTGCTGAAAGATCACCTGTTAGCATTATGGGGATTCCCTTGAGGATTATTTTTTTTTCCCTTACTGCTTTTAATATGTTTTCTTTGTATTTAATTTTAACAGTTTTATTTATATATGCCTTGGCATTTTTCTTCTTGGATTTATACTGTATGGGACTCTCTGTGCTTCCTGGACTCGATTAACTCTTTCCTTTCTGATATTAGGGAAATTTTCAACTATAATCTCTTCAAATATTTCTCAGTCCCTTTTTATTTCTTCTTCTCGGACCCTTATAAGTTGAATATTTGTTCATTTAATGTTGTCCCAGATGTCTCTGAGACTTTCCTCAGTTCTTTTCATTCTTTTTTCTTTATTCTGCTCTGCAGTAATTATTTCCACTCTTTTATATTCCAGATCACTCATCCAGTCTTCTGCCTCAGTTATTCTGTTATTGATCCCTTCTATAGTATTTTTAATTTCATTTATTGTGTTGTTCATCATTGCCTATTTCCTCTTTAATTCTTCTGGGTCTTTGTTAAATGTTTCTTGCATTTTCTCTATTCTATTTCCAAGATTTTGGGTCATCTTTACTATCATTATTCTGAATTATTTTTCAGGTAGACTGCCTATTTCCCCTTCATTTGTTAGGTCTGGTGTGTTTTTATCTTGCTCCTTTATCTGATGTGTGTTTTTATGTCATCTCATTTTGCTTCTTACTGTGTTTTTAGTCTCCTTTTTGCAGGCTGCAAGTTCATAGTTCCCCTTGTTTTGGTGTCTGTCCCCATTTGCTAAAGTTGGTTCAGTGGGTTGTGTAGGCTTTCTTTTGGAGGAGACTAGTGCCTGTGTTCTTGTGGATGAGCCTGGATCTTGTCTTTCTGCTGGGCAGGTCCACATCTGGTGGTGTTTTTTGTGGTGTCTGTTGTGTTATTCTGATTTTAGGCACCCTCTCTGCTACTCAGTGGGGTTTTCTTCCTGTCTTGCTAATTGTTTGGCATAGGTTGTCCAGCACTGTAGCTTGCTGGTCGTTGAGTGAAGCTGGGTGTTCGTGTTGAGATGTAGATCTCTGGGAGATATTCGCCATGTGATATTACATGGGGCTGGGTGGTTCTTGTGCTCCAGTGTCCTCAAGCTGGCTTTCCCACCTCAGAGGCACAGCACTGACTCCTTGCTGCAGCACAAAGATCCTTTCATCCACACGGCTCAGAATTAAAGAGAGAAAATATAGAAAGAAATCAAGAGGATAAAATAAAATAAAACAAGATAAATTAAAGTTATTAAAATAAATAATTATTAAGAAAAAATTATTTTTAAAAAGTAAGAAAAAGAAAAATAAATAAGGACGGGCAGAACTCTAGGACAAATGTTGAAAGCAAAGCTATACAGACAAACTCTCACTCAGAAGCATACACATACACATTCACAAAAAGAGCAAAAGGGGAATAAATAATAAATCTTGCTCTTAAAATCCACCTCCTTAATTTGTGATGATTCATTGTCCATTCAGGTATTCCACAGATGCAGGGTACATGAAGTTGATTGTTGATATTTAATCCACTGCTTCTGTGGCTGCTGGGATTAATTTACCTTTCTCTTCTTTTTTCATAGAGCTCTGTGTCTCTGCTTTGGATTTGGCCCCACCTCTGTATGTAGTTCGCTGGAGGGCATCTGTTCTTCGCTCAGACAAGACGGGGTTAAAGGAGACACTGATTCAGAGGCTCTGGCTCACTCAGGCTGGGCGAAGGGAGGGGTATGGAGTGTCGTTCGAGCCTGTGGTGGCAGAGGCCGGTGGAACGTTGCACCAGTCTGAGATGTGCCGTGCGTTCTTCCGGGGAAGTTGTCCCTGAATCCCAGGATCCTGGCAGTGGTGGGCTGAACAGTCTTCCCGGATGGGAGGTGTGGATCGTGACCTGTGCTCTCACACAGGATTCTTGTTGTTGGCAGCAGCAGCCTTAGCATCTCATGCCTGTCTCTGGAGTCCATGCTGTTAGATGTGTCTCTGTCCCATCTCTGGAGCTCCTTTAAGCAGCTCTCTTAATCCCCTCTCCTCGAGCACCAGGAAACAAAGAGGGAAGAAAATGTCTCTTGCCTCTTCATCAGGTCCAGAGTTTTCCCCAGATTCCTCCCAGCTAGTCGTGGTGCACTATCCTCTTCAGGCTGTGTTCACACCACCAGTCCTCTCCCTGCCATCCGACCAAAACCCGCGCCTCAGCTCCCAGCCCCCTCCCACCCTGTTGGCTGAGCAGACAAGCCTCCCGGGCTGGTGAGTGCTGGTCAGAACCGATCCTCTGTGCGGGAATCTCTCTGCATTGCCCTCTGCACCGCTGTTGCTGTGCTCTGCTCCACAGCTCCAAAGCTTTCCCCCTCCACCACCCGCAATCTCTGCCCACCAAGGGTCTTCCTAGTGTGTGGAAACCTTTCCTCCTTCACAGCTCCCTCCCTGAGGTGCAGGTCCCATCCCTATTCTTTTGTCTCTGTTTTTTTCTTTTTTCTTTTGCCCTACCCAGGTACGTGGGGAGTTTCTTGCCTTTTGGGAGGTCTGAGGTCTTCTGCCAGCATTCAGTAGGTGTTCTGTAGGAGTTGTTCCTCATGTAGGTGTATTTCTGATGTAAGTTTCGGGAGGAAGCTGATCTCCCCCTCTTGCTCTTCCACCTTCTTCCCCCTCTCACCCTCTATTCATTTTTAAATTAGTGTTTTCATCTTAAATAAGTGCTGAAATTTATAAAATACTTTTCTGGAGACCTACAATTCTTACTTTCAGAATAAAGTAGATAAGGAAATAATATAAAGTTGGAATGTTTATGTGAAATTTCGAGTATTTCTATTCTCAGGTAAGACTAGCTTCAAGAGAGAAGACAGTGAAAGATGAGCTGCAGGCGTTTTCATTTCCTGGGGGAAGAGCTTAAGTTTTATGACAGAAATAAGCATGTATCTGTGTATATGCTCTGTTCAGCTCAGTGTTTGGCACAGAATATTTACTCAAGAAATATTTGTTGACAGAGGAAACAAAGAAGTGAGAATGGATGATTCTACTGAATTCCACAAATTATTCTAAATATAAACTTTCAACTTGTAAGATAACAAAACCAGAGGTTGCTCTGGCAACATCTCAAAGTTGATCAACCAAATATATGTATTAACTTTCTTCTACAAGCCAAACAGTGTTCTGGGTGCCATGGTTAATAAAAAAAGATTTGATTACTGCCCATGAAGGGCTTTCAGTCTGGTTGGAAGACAATATTAGGATCAACCTGACAAATAAATAACAATGTAAGTGTCATAGTGTTTTTAGGGGAAGTTGAGCTTTGAAAAAGATACCTACAGAAGGGGAGACAAATTGTAGAAAAAAAACGAGAGTAATATTAATAAAATAATAAAGGCAACAAAAACACTAATAAAGTCTTACACTTGTGTAGTGATTTAACATTTACCCAACCCTTTCACAACTTATTTATCATTGAAACTGACCAATTTGTTTTAATGAGTAGGTGAGGTACTGGTATTCTTTTTGTCAGATGACTTAACCTAAATCACAAAATAACTGCTACTTAATTGTGGAGTTAAGTCTCAAATCCAATTTTGTGTCTCCTCCAAGTTAGAAATTGATTGAAAAGAGGAGGTAGCCTACAAGGGTATGGATGAGAAATAGTCTAGGTATACAGATTTGGAAATACCCACAGAAAAGTGAAAATTGAAGTCATAATAACAGATGAATGCTCCCAAGTACAGTGTGTAAAGTGGAAGTCCAAAAACTGAACCCCTGGAAAAACCTTTGAGTTGCATATAGGAGGAAGAAGAAGTGACAGAAATGAATATAAATAGTGGTTAGGAAGGATGAAATAAAACAATAATAGTAGAAATTCTAAAAAGTTACAGTGGGAGACACATTTCCAATGAAAGCAAGAAGTCACTAGGTAATGAGGATTACAACAGGGCCATAGTATTTTGTAAAAGATTATTACAGGGGACCATTAAAAGAGTGCCTTTAAGAGAAGAACTAGAGAAAGGGGACAAGAAAGGAGAATTGAAGAGAAAAGTAAGAGCACTAAGAAAAAAACTCCAAATACAATGTTTAAAGCTATAAAGGTAATTAATAAATGAACTAAAAATAGCTACAATCATACTAGAAAAAGAGAAAATGAATAAAAGCTTCATCCATCTTGGAAGAAAACCAACAAAACATGTATAAAATTGAGAAGAAACCATACAAATATGTCATTTAGAGATATGGAAGTAATCAGCAAACAAAAACAGAAACACATTATTATGTGCCTATGTCTTTCTGTATGTATGGGGGATTAAATTATACTGATACATCAATATCTCATCATCAAATAGAGTGAGATGACCTCAAATTAATGGTAGCTTTGGATAAAAAGGTCAGATTAGATAATTATAGTGAGATTGGAATTGACATACATACACTAATATGTATAAAATAGATAACTAATAAGAAACTGCTATACAAAAAAATAAAATAAAATTCAAAAAAAGATAATTATAGTGTCAGGAAAAATGACTTCCTAAGTCATGACTGTATATTGTACATACATTTTTTTAAACATCTTTATTGTTGTATAATTTATCTATAATTGATTTTCTGCTTTATAACAAAGTGAATCAGCTTTACATATACATATATCCCCATATCTCTTCCCTCTTGCATCCCCCTCCATCCCACCCTCCCTATCCCACCCCTCTAGGTGGTCCCAAAGCACAGAGCTGATTTCCCTATGCTATGGGGCTGCTTCCCACTAGCTATTGATTTTATATTTGGTGGTGTATATATGTCCATGCCACTGTCTCACTTTGTTCCAGCTTACAATTCCTCCCCCCCCTTGCCCTCAAGTCTATTCTCTAGAAGGTCTCCATCTTTATTCCCATCCTGACCTTAGGTTCTTCATAATCTTTTTTTTTTAGATTCTATAAAAATGTGTTAGAATATGGTATTTTTTTTTCTCTCTCTGACTTACTTCACTCTGTATGACAGACTCTATATCCATCCACCTCACTACAAATAATTCAATTTCACTGCTTTTTATGGCTGAGTAATATTCCATTGTATACATGTGCTACAACTTTTTATCCATTCATCTGTTGATGAACACTTAGGTTGCTTCCATGTCCTGGTATTGTAAATGGAGCTGCAATGGACATTGTTGTACATGACTCTTCTTGAATTATGGTTTTCTTAGGGTATATGGCCAGTAGTGGGATTGCTGGGTCGTATGGTAGTTTTATTTTTAGTTTTATAAGGAGCCTCCATATAGTTCTCCATAGTGGCTGAATCAATTTACATTCCTACCAACAGTGTAGGAGGGTTCTGTTTTCTCCACACCCTTTCAGCATTTATTGTTTATAGATTTTTTTTAATGATGGACATTCTAACTAGTGTGAGGTGATACATCATTGAAGTGTTTTTTTTGTTTTTGTTTTTTTGTATTTTTTCTATGGTATGCAGGCATCTCACTGTTATGGCCTCTCCTGTGTGGAGCACAGGCTCTGGATGTGCAGGCTCAGTGGTCATGGCTCTCGGGTCCAGCCACTCAATGGCAAGTGAGATCTTCCCAGACCGGGGCAAGAACCCGTGACCCCTGCATTGGCAGGTGGACTCTCAACCACTGTGCCACCAGGGAAGCCCCATCATTTTAGTTTTGATTTGCATTTCTCTAATGATTAGTGATGTTGAGCATTCTTTCATCTGTTATTGGCAATCTGTATATGTTCTTTGAAGAAATGTCTATTTAGGTCTTCTGCCCATTTTTGGATTGGGTTGTTTGTTTCTTTGATATTGAGCTGCATGAGCTGCTTATAAATTTTGGAGATTAATCCTTTGTCAGTTGCTTCCTTTGAAAATATTTTCTCCCATTCTGAGGGTTGTCTTTTCATCTTGATTATGGCTTCCTTTGCTGTGCAAAAGCTTTTAAGTTTCATTAGGTCCCATCTGTTTATTTTTGTTTTTATTTCAATTTCTCTAGAAGGTGGGTCAAAAAGGATCTTGGTGTGATTCATGTCATAGAGTGTTCTGCCTATGTTTTCCTCTAAGAGTCTAATAGTGTCTGGCCTTACATTTAGGTCTTTAATCCATTTAGAATTTATTTTTGTGCATGGTGTTCGGGAGTGTTCTAATTTCATACTTTTACATGTACCTGTCCAGTTTTCCCAGCACCATTTATTGAAGAGGCTCTCTTTTCTCCACTGTATATTCTTGCCTCCTTTATCAAAGATAAGGTGTTCATATGTGCGTGGGTTTACCTCTGGGCTTTCTGTACTGTTCCATTGATCTATATTTCTATTTTTGTGCCAGTACCATAGTATCTTCATTACTGTAGCTTTGTGGTATAATCTGAATTCAGGGAGCCTAACACCTCCAGCTCCATTTTTTTTCTCAAGATTGATATGAGTAATCAGGGCCTTTTGTGTTTCCATACAAATTGTGAAAATTTTTGTTCTAGTTCGGTGAAAAATGCCAGTGGTATTTTGATAAGCATTGCAGTGAATCTGTAGATTGCTTTGGATACTATAGTCTTTTTTTACAATATTGATTCTTTCAATCCAGGAACATGGTATATCTCTCCATCTGTTTGTATCAATATTAATTTCTTTCATCAATGTGTTAAAGCTTTCTGCATACAGGTCTTTTGTCTCCTTAGGTAGGTTTATTCCTAGGTATTTTATTCTTTTTGTTGCCATGGTAAATGGGAGTGTTTCCTTAATTTCTCTTTCAGATTTTTCATCATTAGTCTATAGGAATGCAAGAGATTTCTGTGCATTAATTTTGTATCCTGATACTTTACCAAATTCATTGATTAGTGCTAGTAGTTTTCTGGTAGCATGTTTAGGATTCTCTATTTTTAGTATCATGTCATCAGCAAACAGTGACAATTTTACTTCTTATTTCCTGATTTGGATTCATTTTATGTCTTTTTTCTTCTCTGATTGCTATGGCTAAAACTTCCAAAACTATGTTGAATAATAGCGGTGAGAGTGGGCAACCTTATCTTGTTCCTGATCTTAGTGGAAATGGTTTCACTTTTTCACCACTGAGGTTGATGTTGGCTGTGGGTTTGTCATATATGGCCTTTATTATGTTGAGGAAAGTTCCCTCTATGCCTTCTTTCTGCAGGGTCTTTATCATAAATGGGTGTTGAAATTTGTCGAAAGCTTTCTGTGCATCTACTGAGATGATCATATGGTTTTTCTCCTTCAATTTCTTAATATGGTGTATCACATTGATTGATTTGCATATATTGAAGAATCTTTGCATTCCTGGCATAAACCCCACTTGATCATGGTGTATGATCCTTTTAATGTGCAGTTGGATTCTGTTTGCTCATATTTTGGTGAGGATTTTTGCATCTATGTTCATCAGTATATTGGCCTGTAGTTTTCTTTCTTTGTGACATCTTTGTCTGGTTTAGGTATCAGGGTGATGGTGGCCTTGTTGAATGAGTTTGGGAGTGTTCCTCCCTCTGCTATATTTTGGAAGAGTTTGAGAAGGGTAGGTGTTATCTCTTCTCTAAGTTTTTGATAGAATTTTCCTGTGAAGCCTTCTGGTCCTGAGCTTTTGTTTGTTTCAAGAATTTTAATCACAGTTTCAATTTCAGTGCTTGTGATTGGTCTGTTCATATTTTCTAATTCTTCCTGGTCCAGTCTCGGCATGTTTTGCGTTTCTAAGAATTTGTCCTTTTCCAGGTTGTCCATTTCATTGGCATAGAGTTGCCTGTAGCATGTTGGTATGTCTAACGTTTTTTCCAGACGTCTCTGAGACTGTCCTCAATTCTTTTCATTATCTTTTCTTTAATCTGCTCTGCAGTAGTTATTTCTACTATTTTATCTTCCAGGTTACTTATCCACTCTTCTGCCTCAGTTATTCCACTACTGGTTCCTTCTAGCAAATTTTGCATTTCACTTATTGTGTAGTTCATCATTGATTGTTTGCTCTTTAATTCTTCTAGGTCCTTCTTAAACTTTTTTGGTATTTTCTCCATTCTATTTCCAAGATTTTGGATAATGTTTACTATCATTATTCTGAATTCTTTTTCAAGTAGACTGCATATTTCCTCTTCATTTTTTTTGTCTGTTTGGTTTTTACCTTGGTCCTTCATCTGCTGTGTGTTTCTATGTCTTCTCATTTTGCTTAACTTGCTCTGTTTGGGGTCACATTTTTGCAGGCTGCAGGTTCGTAGTTCCCTTTTATGGGGGGTCTTCCCCCAGTGGCTAAGGTTGTTTCACTGAATTGTGTAGGCTTCCTGCCAGAGGGGACTAGTGCCTGTGTTATGTTGGATGAGACTGAATCTTGTCTTTCTGGTGGGCAGGTCTGCATCCAGTGGTGAGTTTTGGGGTGTCTGTGACCTTATTATGATTTTAGGCAGCCACTCTGCTAATGGATGGGGCTGCCTTCCTGTCTTGCTAGCTGTTTGTCATAGAGTTCCCAAACTGTAGCTTGCTGGTTGTTGAGTGGAACTGGTTTTGGCGTTGTGATGGAGATCTATGGGAGCTTTACACTGTTTAATATTACATGGAGCTGGAAGGTCTCTGGTGGACCAATGTCCTGAACACGACTCTCCCACCTCAGAGGTACAGGCCTGACACCCGGCCAGAGCACCCAGACACTGTCATCCACGTGGCTGAAATTAAAGGGGGGGGGAAGAAAGAAAAAAAGAAAAAAGAAAAAAAAGTAAATAAATAAAATAAAATAATTAAAGTAAAAATAATAATTACAAATAAAAAAATAAAATGTAATTACAAAAAGAAAGAAAGAAGAGAGCTACTAAACCAAAAAAAATAACGAGTCCACCAATGATAACAAGTGGTAGAAAGTATACTTAAAAAACAAAAAAGCAAACAAACAAACAAAAGAACGGACAGGCAGAACCCTAGGGCAAATTGTAAAAGCAAATCTATACAAACAAAATCACATAGAAGCATACATATACACACTCACAGAGAGAAAAAAAGGAAAAAAAAAATAATATCATTGCTCCCAAAATCCAATGCCTCAATCTGGGATGATTTGTTGTCTATTAGGGTATTCCACCAATGCAGGGTACATCAAGTTGATTGTGGAGGTTTAATCTGCTGTTCCTGAGGCTGTTGGGAGAAATTTCCCTTTCTCTTCTTTGTTTGCACAGCTCTTGGATTTCAGCTTTGGTTTTGACCCTTCCTTTCTTTCTAAGTCTCCTGAGGGCATCTCTTCTTCGCTCAGAAAGGATGAGGTTAAAGTAGCAGCTGAGGACTTCCCTGGTGGCACAGTGGTCAAGAATCCACCTGCCAAAGCAAGGGACACGGGTTTGAGCCCTGGCCTGGGAAGATCCCACATGTCGAGGAGCAACTAAGCCCATGTGCCACAACTACTGTGCCTGAGCTCTAGAGACCACAAGCCACAACTACTGAGTCCACATGCCACAGCTGCTGAAGCCTGTGTGCTAGGGCCTGTGTTCTGCAACAAGAGAAGCCATGACAATGAGAAGCCTGCACACCACAACGAAGAGTAGCCCCAGCTCACTGCAACTAGAGAAAGCTGACACAAAACAATGGAGACGCAACACAGCCAAAAATTAAAAAATAAAATTAAAAATTAAAAATAATAAATAAAGTAGAAGCTGATTGGGGGCTGTGGCTCACTTAGGTCAGGGGGAGGTAGGGGTGTGGAATGTGGGGCAAGCCTGTGGTGGCAGAGGCCAGTGTCACATTGCAAC
Organism: Lipotes vexillifer; assembly: GCF_000442215.2. Classification (NCBI taxonomy): domain Eukaryota; kingdom Metazoa; phylum Chordata; class Mammalia; order Artiodactyla; family Lipotidae; genus Lipotes; species Lipotes vexillifer. Next base: position 38,021 of record NW_006775622.1, on the reverse strand, counting down.
AGCCTGAGGCGTTCTGTGTGTTCTCCCAGGGAAATTGTCCCTGGATCACAGGACCGTGGCAGTGACCGGCTGCACAGGATCCAGGAGGGGAGGTGTGGATAATGTCCTGTGTTCACACACAGGCTTCTTGGTGGCTACAGTAGCAGCATTACCATCTCATGCTCATCTCTGGGGTCTGCGCTGATAGCCGCGGCTCAAACCCATCTCTGGAGTTCATTTAGGCAGTGCACTTAATCCCCTCTCCTCGTGCACTGTGAAACAAAGAGGCAAGAAAAAGTGTCTTGCCTCTTCAGCAGTTCCAGACTTTTCCCCATACACCCTCCTGGCTAGCTGTGGTGCACTAACTCCCTTCAGGCTGTGTTCACACAAGCAACCCCAGTCTTCTCCCTGGGATCAGACCTCTGAAGCTTAAGCCTCAGCTCCCAGACCCACCTGCCCCAGCGGGTGAGCAGAAAAGCCTCTTGGGCTGGTTAGTCCTGGTTGGCACCAATCATCTTTGGGGGAATCTTTCTGCTTTGCCCTCTGTGCCCCTGTTGCTTGCTCTCCTCCATGGTTCAGAAGATTCTCCCGCACCACCTGCCGTCTCCACAAGTGAAGGCACTTCTTAGTGTGTGTAAACTTCTCCTCTTTCACAGCTCCCTCCTACTGGTTCAGGTCCCATCCCTATTCTTTTTCTCTGTTTTTTTCTTTTTTCTTTTGCACTACCCAGGTACGTGGGGAGTCTCTTGTATTTTGGGAGGTCTGAGGTCTTTTGCCAGCGTTCAGTAGGTGTTCTGTAGGAGTTGTTCCACATGTAGATATATTTCTCTTATATTTGTAGGGAGAAAAGTGATCTCCACATTTTACTCTTCCCCAATCTTGAAGGTCTCCTCCTGTACATACATCTTTGAATTTTTTCCAAAACTCAAAATCAGAGTGGTCCTTAAGAATTCCTCTATCTTTTCTTAAGAAGGATTCTATGCAAGAGTTTGAGAAGGACAGGTGTTAGCTCATCTCTAAAAGTTTGATAGAATTCACCTGTGAAGTCATCCGGTCCTGGGCTTTTGTTTGTTGAAAGAATTTAATCACAGTTTCAACTTCAGTGCTTGTGATTGGTCTGTTCAGATTTTCTATTTCTTCCTGATTCAGTCTTGGCCTGTTGTGCATTTGTAAGAATTTGTCCATTTCTTCCAGGTTGTCCATTTTATTGTCATAGAGTTGCTTGTAGTAATCTCTCATGATCTGTTGTATTTCTGCAGTGTCAGTTGTTATTCCTCCTTTTCATTTCTACTTCTATTGATTTGAGTCTTCTCCCTTCTTTCTTGATGAGTCTGGCTAATTGTTTACCAATTTTGTTTATCTTCCCAAAGAACCAGCTTTTAGTTTTATTGATCTTTGCCATCATTTCCTTCATTTCTTTTTTATTAATTTCTGATCTGATCTTTATAATTTCTTTCCTTCTGCTAACTTTGAGGGTTTTTTGTTTTTCTTTCTCTAATTGCTTTAGGTGCAGGGTTAGGTTGTTTATTCAAGATGTTTCCTGTTTCTTAAGGTAGGACTGTATTGCTATAAACTTCCCTCTTAGAACTGCTTTTGCTGAATCCCATAGGTTTTGGGTGTTGTGTCTCCATTGTCATTTGTTTCTAGGTATTTTTTGATTTCCAATTTGATTTCTTCAGTGATCACTTGGTTATTAAGTAGTTTATTGTTTAGCCTCCATGTGTTTGTATTTTTTAAAGATCTTTTCCTGTAATTCATATCTAGTCTCATAGCACTGTGGTTTGAAAAGATACTTGATACAATTTCAATATTCTTAAATTTGCAAAGGTTTGATTTGTGACCCAAGATATGATCTATCCTGGAGAATGTTCCATGAGCACTTGAGAAAAATGTGTATTCTTTTGTTTTTGGATAGAATGTCTTGTAATTATCAATTAAGTCCATCTTGTTTAATGTATCATTTAAAGCTTGTGTTTCCTTATTTATTTTCATTTTGGATGACCTGTGCAATGGTGAAGGTTGGGTGTTAAAGTTCCCTACTATGAATGTGTTATTGTCTTTTTCCCCTTTTATGGCTCTTAGTATTTGCCTTATGTTTTGAGGTGGTCCTATGTTGGGTGCATAAATATTTACACTTTTTATACCTTCTTTGTGGATCAATCCCTTGATCATTATGTAGTGTCCTTCTTTGTCTCTTCTAATAGTCTTTATTTTAAAGTCTATTTTGTATGATATGAGAATTGTTTCTCCAGCTTTTGTTTGGTTTTGATTTGCATGGAATATCTTTTTCCATAGCCACACTTTCAGTCTGTATGTGTCCCTTGGTCTGAAGTGGGTCTCTTGTAGACAGCACATATATGGGTCTTCTTTTTGTATCCATTCAGCCAGTCTGTGTCTTTTGGTGGGAGCTTTTAATCCATTTACAGTTAAGGTACTTATCAATATGGATGTGTCTATTCCCATTTTCTTAATTGTTATGGGTTTGTTATTGTAGGTCTTTTCCTTCTCTTGTGTTTTTTGCCTAGAGAAGTTCCTTTAGCATTTGTTGGAAAGCTTGTTTGGTGGTGCTGAACACTCTCAGCTTTTTCTTATCAGTAAAAGTTATAATTTCTCCATCAAATCTGAATGAGATCCTTCCTGGGTATAGTAGGAACACTCGCAATCTCATTCTACAAGGCCACCCTCACCCTGATACCAAAATCATACAAGGAACTCATAAAGAAAGAAAACTAGAGGCCAATATCATTGATGAATATAGATGCTGAAATCCTCAACAAAATACTAGCAAAAAGAATCCAACAGCACATTAAAAGGCTCATATCACATGATCAAGTGGGGTTTATTCCAGGAATGCAAGGATTCTTCAATATATGCAAATCAATCAACGTGATACACAGTATTAACAAACTGAAGGAGAGAAACCATATGATCATCTCAGTAGACACAGAGAAGGCTTCTGGCAAAATTCAACACCAATTTATGATAAAAACACTGCAGAAAGTAGGTATAGAGGGAAATTTCCTCAACATAATAAAGGCCGTATATGACAAACCCACAGCCAACATTGTCCTCAATGGTGAAAAACTGAAACCATTTCCACTAAGATCAGGAACAATACAAGGTTGCGCACAATCACCACTCTTATTCAATATAGTTTTGGAAGTTTTAGCCACAGCAATCAGAGAAGAAAATGAAATAAACCGAATCTAAATTAGAAAAGAAGAAATTAATCTGTCACTGTTTGCAAAACACATGATACTATACATAGGAAATCCTAAAGATGCTACCAGAAATCTACTAGAGCTAATCAATGAATCTGGTAAAGTAGCAGGATCCAACATTAATGAACAGAAATCTCTGGCATTCCTATACACTAATGATGATAAATCTGAAAGTGAAATTAAAAAAACATTCCTATTTACCATTGCAACAAAAAGAATAAAATATCTAGGAATAAACCTCCCAAAGGATACAAAAGACCTGTATGCAGAAAATTATAAGACACTGATGAAAGAAGTAAAATATGATACAAATAGATGGAGATATATACCATGTTCTTGGATTGGAAGAATCAATATTGTGAAAATGACTCTACTACCCAAAGCAATCTACAGATTCAATGCAATCCCTATCAAACTACCACTGGCATTTTTCACAGAACTAGAACAAAAATTTCACAATATTCATGGAAATGCAAAAGATCCAGAATAGTCAAAGCAATTTGAGAACGAAAAACAGAATTGGAGGAATCAGGCTTCTTTACTTCAGACTATACTACAAAGCTACAGTAATCAAGACAGTATGGTACTGGAACAGAAACAGAAATATAGATCAATGGAAAAGGATAGAAAGCCCAGAGATAAACCCATGCACATATGGTCAACTTATCTTTGGTAAAGGAGGCAGGAGTACACAATGGAGATATGACAGCCTCTTCAATAAGTAGTGCTGTAAAAACTGGCAGGTACATGTAAATGTATGAGTATAGATCACTCCCTAACACCATACACAAAAGTAAGCACAAAATGGATTAAAGACCTAAATATAAGACCAGAAACTATCAAACTCTTAGAGGAAAATATAGGCAGAACAATGTATGACATAAATTACAGCCAGGTCCTTTTGGACCCACCACCTAGACAAATGGAAATAAAACCTAAAATAAACAAGTGGGACCTAATATAACTGCAAAGTTTTTGCACAACAAAGGAAACCATAAACAAGACCAAAAGACCCTCAGAATGGGAGAAAATATTTTCAGATGAAGCAACTGACAAAGGATTAATCTCCAAACCTTACAAGCAGCTCATGCAGCTCAATAGCAAAAGAACAAACAACCCAATCCAAAAACGGGCAGAAGACCTAAATAGACATTTCTCCAAAGAAGACATACAGATTGCCAACAAACACTTGAAAGAATGCTGATCTTCATTAATCATCAGAGAAATGCAAATCGAAACTACAATGAGATATCATCTCCCAGCAGTCAGGATGGCCATCATCAAAAAAGCTAGAAACAATAAATGCTGGATGGGCTTCCCTGGTGGCGCAGTGCTTGAGAGTCCGCCTGCCGATGCAGGAGACGCGGGTTCGTGCCCCATTTCGGGAAGATCCCACATGCCGTGGAGCGGCTGGGCCCGTGAGCCATGGCCACTGAGCCTGCGAGTCCGGAGCCTGTGCTCCGCAAATGGGAGAGGCCACAACAGTGAGAGGCCCGCATAACGCAAGAAAAAAAAAAATAAATAAATAAAAAATAAAAAAATAAAATAAATAAATAAATGCTGGAGAAGGTGTGGAGAAAAGGGAACACTCTTACAGTGCTGGTGGGAATGTGAATTGGTACAGCCACTATGGAGAACAGTTTGGAGCTTCCTTACAAAATTACAAATAGAACTATCATACAACCTAGCAATCCCACTACTGGGCATGTACCCTGAGAAAGCCATAATTTAAAAAGAGTCATGTACCAAAATGTTCATGCAGCTCTATTTACAATTGCCACGATATGGAAGCCATCTAAGTGTCCATCATTGGATGAATGGATAAAGAATATTTGACATATATATACAATGGAATATTACTCAGTCATAAAAAGAAACAAAATTGAATTATTTTTATTGAGGAGGATGGACCTGGAGTCTGTCATACAGAGTGAAGTAAGTCAGAAAGAGAAAGACAAGTACTGTATAGTAACACATATATATGGAATCTAAGAAAAATAATGTCATGAAGAACATATGGGTAAGGCGGGAATAAAGACACAGGCCTACTAGAGAATGGACTTGAGGATATTGAGTGTGGGAATGGTAAGCTCTGACAAAATGAGAGAGTGGTATGGACATATATACATTAACAAAATTAAAATAGATAGCTAGTGGGAAGAAGCCACATAGCACAGGGAGATCAGCTCAGTGCTTTTTGACCCTCTAGAGGTGTAGGATAGGGAGGGTGAGAGGGAGAGAGACACAAGATGGAAGACATTTGGGGACATATGCATATGTATAAGTGATTCACTTTGTTATAAAGAAGAAACTAACCATTGTAAAGCAATTATACTCCAATAAAGATGTAAACAAAGAAAAAGAAGGATTTTTTTTAACATCTTTATTGGGGTATAATTGCTTTACAATGGTGTGTTAGTTTCTGCTTTATAACAGAGTGAATCAGTTATACATATACATATGTTCCCATGAGGTAATTATGTTCATTCAATGTCACCATCATTTCTTGAGTTCTAGTAGTTCAGTTACCTCTGCTACCTCATTAGAGGTATTCCATCCCTATTCTAACCCAATTATGGGCAGATATATTGCTTACTTCTTTCAGCCACCATTAGAGAACACTAAACACTTCCTCCTGTGCTGTCTGCACCAGTGTCAATTTATAGTTCATGTAGTTTGATTCTTCGTTTTGGAGATGAAACAACAGGCCCAGAATGGGGAAGAGCTTCACTTGCCTTATTTTATCATGTTGCAACATGTGTTTTAGGAAAAATGTATATATGTAACCTAGCCCCACAGTTACTATCTGTTTAACTTCAATTTGTGTTTTGGCTGATTTCACATAGAATAAACACTGAAGTGCATTCCAGTTTTATACAAATAATACCTACTTTCCTTGAATAACAACAATGAATCATCTTGTAACCTCATTTTTTGAGGTGTTTTCTGATTATTTGGTTGACCTTCTTTGGCCCTTAATTAATTCTAGAATTTGACAAGATGAGCTATTTAATCAAATGCTTAGTATTGAGTATAATGGCATGTCAACCTCTGTGTGCTCAGTAAATGACAATACCTGTTGGAAAATGAAATAAGCTATCAATTATCTGATTTTATTAAGAGAGTGTGACAGCTAAAATATTGATTGATTTGTTTATTAACTTAAACATTTTGTACTAAATGTGTTTTGTGTTATTTTTTTACCTTGTGTTCATATAGCCTGGATGAAATTAAAATCTACATGTGTCATTATTTGAGGAATCTTGATAAGACTGGGGCTCCTTCAGTATGCATAATACAATATCAGATACTATACTAGGTATTTTATATGGTTCTTTTCCCTATAGAATGTCCTGTTAATGTCCCATTTTACATTAAGGAAAATGATGCTCCAAATGATTAAGAAAGTTCCTCAAAGTATCCTGCTACTAAGTGGTAGAGTAAGGATTTAAATCAAACCTGTCTGACTCCAAAGCTGTAGTAGCAGCCATTAAATTATACAACATGTATGACACTTCCTATTTTCAAACTGGTTTAGTTCTTTGGGGAGAGATTAGGAAATCTCCTTTGTTTACACATTTCAGTACAGTAAAACTTCAATTATTGCAATGCTCAGAGTTTTGGAGTTGTTGACAGTTTATTATTTACTGAGGGCTAGTTTTTAATTTTTTAACTCCTGTTGAAAACTACCTTATGGATAAGATAATTTCTGCCAATATAGAAATCCAAGAATAAATAAAAGAAATTATAGATACATTTGATTATATAAAAATTAAAAAAAAATTGCACAGCAAAATAAACCATAAAAAAATTAATAGACATGTGACAATTGTGGACAATCTAACAAAGAAGACAGATAAAGATTTAACTTCCAAGTATACAAACGGTCTTTCATAAATTGACAAAAAAATTATAAATAACTGATGAGAAAAATGAACAAAGCATACAAAGGAATGATTCTTAAATGATTAAACCCAAGGAGACACAAAACATTCAAAGGATGTTCAAACTCAATTGTTGTCAGGGAAATGCAAATAAAAGTATCAATGATATAATTTTGTACCCATTGGAGTGTCAAAAGGAAGAACTCTTGCTGACTGGGACGCAGAGAAGTATATAATATTATTTATTGCCTTTAAATAAAACAATAACAAAACCTCACTCTCATGTTTTCTACACTGCTCCTCCCATCCTCCAATCCCCTTCACCCCATGTGGGTGTGTTTGTGTGTGTGTGTGTGTGTGTGTGTGTGTGTTTGAAGGTTTGATACAGTACAGGGACTCTTAGAGAAATGTATGGAATGATACATAGTTGACTGTTGATAAATGTCATTTAGGGAGGAGATAAAAGGTAACAATGGATGGGAGTAGAAATGGGGAGTGGGGAGAAAGCAAAATTAAAGGACTGAAGTAAAACAAATCTGGAATGTATAATATCCCATCATGTAAAATTATGTGTGTGTTTTCATAAGTAAGTTGGAAATAAAAACAAGAGCATTAGATATATGTCTACTGACTTTTAAGGGTGACCAGGGTATCATCAAGTGATAAAGTAACATAAAGTACTACATATGCGTGATTTTATTTCAGTCAAAACAATTTATCTATTGATCTGCTTACTTATGCTTGTAAGTAGAAGATGATGTAAATGAACAAAGGACACAAGGTTGCTAACACTGGTTACCACAAGAGGATAAAAATGTAGGGACGTTTGGAGTGGGGGAATGGGCATGAGGATATAAATGATTTTCTTTATATATTTTGTATTACTCTGGTTGTTATAATAAATATGTATTAATTTTGTTACTAAAATACATATAAAGGAAAGTTAACCATACAGAAAGAAAATCAATAAGAAAACATTGGCTTTAAATGACGCATTAGACAAGATGAACTTTATACTGAGCATTTCATGCAAAAGTAATGAAATACACATCATTCTCAAGTGCACATGGAACGTTCTCAAGGATAGATCATGTTAGGCCACAAAACAAGTCTTAATAAGTCTAAGAAGAAGGAATTTATATCAAACATATTTTCCCACCAGAGTGGCATGAAACTAGAAATAAATTACAATAAGAAAACTGGAAAAAATGACAGATATGTGGTGATTAAACAACATGCTACTGAAAAATGAATGTTTCAAAGAAGAAATAAAAATATACCTTAAGGCAAATGAAAATGGAATTACAAGTTATCTAGAAATAGGGAATGCAGCTAAAGAAGTCTTAAGGAGGAAGTTCATAATGATAAATGCTTGCCTCAAGAAACAAGAAAAAATTTAAATAAGCAAACTAACTTTACACCTCAAGGAGCTAGAAAAAGAAAAACAAACTAAGCCCAAAGTTAGAAGAGAGAAGGTAGTAAGAAATATTAGAGCAGAAATAATAAATGAAATAAAGCCTAAAAGGCCAATAGAAGAGATCAGTGAAACTAAGAGTTGGTTCTCTAAAAAATTAAATAGACAAATCTTTAGTAAAATCACCAAGAAGAAAAGGGAGACGATTCATATAAATAAAATTAGACAAGGAAGAGGAGACATTACAACAGATAGAACAGAAATACAAATGATCTTGAGACTACTATAAACAATTATACCCCAACAAAATGTACAACTTAGAAGAAATAGATAAACCCTAAAACCATACGACATACCGAGACTGAATCATGAAGAAACAGAAAATCTGAACAGACAGATTACTAGTAAGCAGATTGAACCAGTAATTTAAAACTTCCCAAAAAACGGAAGTCCAAGACCAGATGGCTTCACTGGTGACTTCAACCAAATATTTATAGGATAATTAATACAAATCCTTCTCAAACTCTTCCAAAAATTGGAAGAGGAATTAACAGTGCCAAACTCATTTATTAGGCCAGCATTACTCTGATACTGAAATCACAAAAAAACACCACAAGAAAAATAAATAAATAAATAAAAGGATCAATATCCCTGAGGAACATAGATGCAAAAATCTTCCATAAAATATTAGCAAACTGAATTCAACAATACATTTAAAGGATCATACATGATGATTAAGTGGAATTTATTCCAGGGATGGATGGATGGTTCAATATCTGCAAATCAATATGTTATATCACATTCATAAAATGAAGCATAAAAACATATGACCGTCTCAATAGATGTAGAAAAATCATTTGCAAGATTCAACATTTATTTATAATAAAAACTCTCAAAATGTTACATAAGGAATGTACATCAGCATAATAAAGGCCATATATGAGAAACCAACAGTTAACATCATATTCAATGATATAAAACTGAAAGCTATTTCTATGAGATCAGGAACAAGAAAAGGATGCCCACTCCACCACTTCTATTCAATGTAACATTGGATATCCTAACCAGAGAAGTTAAGCAAGAAGAGGAAATAAAAAACATCCAAGTCAGAAAAGAAAAGAAACTGTAACTATTTGGAGATGACTTGATACTGCATATGGAAAAACTTAAAGACCACCCAAAATGGTGAGAACTAACAAATACATTCAGTAAAGCTGCAGGATATAAAATCAATAAACAAAAATCTGATGTATTTTTCTACACTAACAATGAACTAACAGAAAGAGAAATTAAGAAAACAATTCCATTTATACTTGCATCAAAAAGAATAAAGTACCTAGAAATAAACTTAACCAGGAGATGAAAGACCTGTTCACTGAAAACCACAAGTCATTGATCAAAGAAATTGAAAAAGACACAAATAAATGGAGAGCTATTCCATGTTTATGTATTGAAATAATTAATATTGTTGAAATGTCTGCACTCCCCAAAGCAATCTACAGATACAAATCAATCTCTATCAAATTTCCAACGGCATTTTTAACAGAATAAAACTAAAAATCCTAAAATTTGTATGGAACCATAAAAGACACCAAGTAGCCAAAGTAGTCTTGAGGAAGAACAAAGCTGGAGGCACCATATTCCTTGATTTAAAACTATATTACAAAACAATAGCAATCAAAACAGTATAGTTTTGGCATAAAAGCAGACACTTAGGTCAATGGAACAGAATAGAAAACCCAGAAATAAACCCACCCAGATACAGTCAATTTATTTACAACAAATGAGCCAAGAATATACAATGGGGAAATGACAGTCTTCAATAAATTGTGTTGAGAAAAGGTAAGATCCAAATGCAAAATAATGAAAGAGGACTACTATTTTATACCATACACAAAAATTTATTCAAATCAATGATTTAAATGTAAGACCTGAAATCATAAAATTCCTAGAAGTGAACATAGGCAATAAGATACTTGATATCAGTCAGTGATAATTTTTTGGATTTGACACGAACAGCAAAGGCAACAAAAACAAAACTAAGCAAGTGGGACTAGATCAAACTAAAAAGCTTTTGCATAGAACAAAAAAAACTATTAACAAAATGAAAAGAAAAACCTACAGAATGGGAGAAAATATTTGCAAATTTTATATCTGATAAGTGGTTAATATTCAAAATATGTAAATAACACATAAAACTCAAAAGGAAAATAAACAATTCAATTAAAACATGGGCAGAGGATCTGAATAGTCATTTTCACAAAGAAGACATATTTATGACCAACAGGTACATGAAAAATGTGCTCACTATCACTAATCATCAGGGAATTGCAAATCAAAATCACAATGAGATATTGCCTCACATCTATTAGAATGGTTATTATCAACAAGACAAGAAAAAATTGTTGATGAGGACTGGGGAAAAGGGAAACCTTGTGCACTATTGGTAAGAATGTAAATTTGTGTAGTCACTAGGGAAAACTGTGCGGAGGTTTTTCAAAAAAAAAAAGTAGAACTACCATATAATCCAGCAATCCCACTTCTGGTTATTTATCAGAAGAAAATGAAAACACTAACTCAAAAACATATTTGCACCCTCATGTTTATTGCAGCATTATTTACAATAGGAAAGATATGAAAACAACATGAGTATCTATCAATGGATGAATAAAGAAGTTGCAGAATATATATTCATACCTATGAATATATATATATATATATATATATGTGTGTGTGTGTGTGTGTGTGTGTATATATATATATATATATATATATATGTATATATACAATGTAAAAGTATTCAGCCATAAAAAAGAAGGAACTTGGGAGACATTCAAGATGGCAGAGGAGTAAGACGTGGAGACCAACTTCCTCCCCACAAATACATCAAAAATACATCTACATGTGGAGCAAATCCTACAGAACACATACTCAATGCTAGCAAAACACCTCATACTTTCCAAAAGGCAATAAAATCCCTATGTACCTGGGTAGGGCAAAAGAAAAAATAGAGACAAAAGAATAGAGATGGGACCTGCAATTCTGGGAGGGAGCTATAAAGGAAAAAATGTTTCCACACTCTAGGAAAATGCTTCACTCGCTGAGATGGGGGGGTGGGTAGGAGGGAAGCTTCAGAGCCACAGAGGAGTGCTCAGCAACAGGGGTGCAGAGAGCAAGGAGGAGAGATTCCCACACAGAGGGTTGGTGTTGACCAGCACTCACCAGCCTGAGAGGCTTGTCTGCTCACTCACTGGTGCAGGTGGGGACTTGGAGCTGAGGCTCGAGCTTTGGAGGTCAGATCCCAGGAAGAGGACTAGGGTTGGCTATGTGAACACAGCCTGGAAGAGGCTAATGCACAACAGGTAGCTGGGAGGGAGTCCAGGAAAAAACTCTGAACCTGCCTAAGAGGCAAGAGACCATTGTTTTGGGGTGCACGAGGAGAGGAGACTCCTTCCCTGTCTGCCCACAGAAGGCAGAGCACCGCCTAAATGAGCTCCAGAGATGGAAGCAAGCTGCGGCTATCTGATCAGACCCCAGAGACAGGCATAAAAAGCTAACACTGCAGCTGCAGCCACCAAGAATCCTGTGTACAAGCACAGGTCACTATCCACAACCTTCCCTGGGAGGCTGTTCAGCACACAAGTGCGAGGGCAATGTGATCCAGGGACACTTCTCCAGGAGAAAAAATAGAGTGACTCAGACTGTTGAAATGTCTTGCGGGCCTCTACCATAACTACAGTACCTTTCCCTCCCCCTGGCCTGAGTGAGCCAGAGCCCTAATCAGCTGCTGCTTTAACCACTTCCTGTCTGGGCAGGAACAGATACCTGAGGGTGACCTACACACAGAGGTGTGTCCAAAACCAAAGCTGAACTCCAGAAGCTGTGCGAACAAAGAAGAGAAATACAAATTTCTCCATGCAGCCTCAGGAGCAACAGATTAAATCCCCACAATCAGCTTGATGTACACTGAATCTGGGGAATACATGAATAGACACAGAATCATGCCAAAATTGAGGAGATGGACTTTGGAAGCAACTGTAGACTTGGGGTTTCTGTCTGAAAATGATTTGTTTCTGATTTTTACATTTATCTTAGTATAGTTTTGAGTGCTTGTTACCACTGGTGTATTTGTTTATTGGTTTGGTTGTTCTGGTTTTTAAATTATTATTTTTTAAATTTGAATTATTATTTTTATTATTATTTATTTTCTTTGCCTTTTTTCTCCCTTGTCTTCTGAGCTGTCTGGCTGACAGGGTCTTGGTGTTCCGCCCTGGTGTCAGGCCTGACTTTCTGAAGTGTGAGAGGCAAGTTCAGGACATTGGACCACCAGAGACCTTTCAGAGCATGTACTATCAATCAGTGAGAGCTCTCCCAGAGATATCCATCTCAATGTTAAGACCCAGCTAAACTGAATGGCCAGGAGAATCCAGTGCTGGACATCCAATGCCAAACAACTAGCAAGACAGGAACACAACACCACCCATTACCAGAGAGACTGCCTAAAATCAAACTAAGTTCACAGACAGCCCAAAACACACCACTGGACGTGGTACTGCCCACCAGAAAGAAAATATCCAGTCCCACCCAACAGAACACAGGCACCAGTTCCCTCCATCAGGAAACTGACAAAAGCCATTGAATCAACCTCACCCACTGGGGGAAAAACACCAAAAATAATGGGAACTACAAACCTGAAGCCTGCTAAAAGGAGACCACAAACACAGTAAATTAAGAAAAATGAGAAGAGAGAGAAACACACAGCAGATGAAGGAGCAAGGTAAAAACCCAGAAGACCAAATAAATGAAGAGAAAATAGGCAGTCTACCTGAAAAAGAATTCAGAGTGATGATAATAAAGATGATCCATGATCTTGGAAACAGAATGGAGAATATACAAGAAACATGTAAAAAACCCCAGAAGAACAAAAGAGCAAACAAACAATGAAGAACAACACAATAAATGAAATTAAAAATTCTCTAGAAGGAATCAATAGCAGAATAACTGTGGTAAAAAACGTATAAGTAACATGGAAGATAAAATAGGGGAAATAACTGCTGCAGAGCAGATTAAAGAAAAAAGAATGAAAAGAATTGAGAACTGTCTCAGAGACCACAGGGACAACATTAAAGGCTCAAATATTCAAATTATAGGGGTCCCAGAAGAAGAAGAGGAAAAGAAAGTGTTCAGAAAATATTTGAAGAGATTATAGTTGAAAACTTCTCTAACATGGGAAAGGAAATAATCAATGAAGTCCAGGAAGTGCAGAAAGTCCCATACAGGATAAATCCAAGGAGAAACATGCCAAGACATATCATTCAAACTATCAAAAATTAAATAAAAAGAAAAAATATTAAAAGCAGCAGGGGAAAAGCAACAAATAACATACAAGGAATCCCCATAAGGTTAACAGCTGAAGCTTCAGCAGAAACTCTGCAAGCCAGAAGGGAGTGGCAGGACACATTTAAAGTGATGAAAGGGAAAAACCTACAACCAAGATTACACTAGCCAGCAAGGATATAATTCAGATTCAATGGAGAAATTAAAACATTAACAGAGAAGCAAATTTAAGAGAATTCAGCACTAACAAATCAGCTCTACAACAAATACAAAAGGAAATTCTCTAAGCAGGAAACACAAGAGAAGGAAGAGACCTACAAAAACAAACCCAAAACAATTAAGAAAATGGTAATAGAAACATACATATTGATAATTACCTTAAATTTAAATGGATTAAATGCTCCAACTGAAAGACACAGGCTTGCTGAATGTTTACAAAAACAAGACCCATACATGCTGTCTAGAAGAGACACACTTAAGACCTTGGGACACATACAGACTGAAACTGAGGGGATGGAAAAAGTTATTCCATGAAAATGGAAACCAAAAGAAAGCTGAAGTGGCAATTCTCATATCAGACACAATAGACTTTAAAATAAAGCCTATTACAAGAGTCAAGGTATGACAATACAAAATTATCAGGGGATCAATCCAAGAAGAAGACATAACGATTGTAAATATTTATGCACCCAAAATAGGAACACCTCAATACATAAGGCAAATGCAAGCAGCCATAAAAGGGGAAATCAACAATAACACAGAAATAGTAGGGGACTTTGAACCCCACTTTTAACACTGAACGGATCATCCAAACTGAAAATAAATAAGTAAACACAAGCTTTAAATGACACATTAAACAAGATGCACTTAATTAATATTTATAGAACATTCCATCCAAAAATAACAGAATACACTTTTGTCTCAAGTGTTCATGGAACATACTCCAGAATAGATCATATCTTGGGTAACAAATCAAGCCTTGGTAAATTTAAGAAAATTGAAATCATATCAAGTGTCTTTTCCAACCACAACACTATGAGACTAGATATCAATTACAGGAAAAAACCTGTAAAAATATAGACACATGGAGGCTAAACAATACACTACTTAATAACCAAGAGAACACTGAAGAAATCAAAGAGGAAATAAAAAATACATAGAAAAAAAAGACAAAGAAAACATGACCACCCAAAACCTATGGGATGCAGCAAAAGCTGTTCTAAGAGGGAAAATTATAGCAATATAACCCTAGCTCAAGAAACAAGAAACATCTCAAATAAACAACCTAAACTTACACCTAAAGCAATTAGGGCAAGAAGAACAAAAATCCCCAAAGTTAGCAGAAGGAAAGAAATCATAAACATCAGGTGAGGAATAAATGAAAAAGAAATGAAACAATAGCAAACATCAATAAAACTAAAAGCTGGATTTTAGAGAAGGTAAACAAGATAGATAAACCATTAGCCAGACTCATCAAGAAAAAAAGGGAGAACACTCAAATAAATAGAAATAGAAAGGAAAAAGGAGAAGTAACAAATGACACTGCAGAAACACAAAGGATCAGGAGAGATTACTACAAGCAACTATATGTCAATAAAATGCACAACTTGGAAGAAATGGACAAATTCTTAGTAAAGCACAACCTTCTGAGCCTGAACCAGGAAGAAATAGGACATATAAACTGATGAAACGCAAGCACTGAAATTGAAACTGTGATTAAAAATCTTCCAACAAACAAAAGCCCAGGAACAGACGGCTTCATATGCTAATTCTATCAAACATTTAGAGAAGAGCTAACACCTATACTTTTCAAACTCTTGCACAATATAACAGAGAGAGGAACACTCCCAAACTCATTCTACAATGCGACTATCATCCTGATAAGAAAACCAGAAAATGATGTCGCAGAGAAAGAAAACTACAGTCCAATATCACTAATGAACTTAGATGCAAAAATCCTCAACAAAATACTAGCAAAAAAATCCAACAGCACATTAAAAGGATCATACACCATGATCAAGTGGGGTTTATCCCAGGAATGCAATGATTCTTCTGTATATACAAATCAGTTAATATGATACACTACATTAACAAACTGAAGAATAAAAACCATATGATCATCTCAATAGATGCAGAAAAAGCTTTGACAAAATTCAACACCCATATATGATTAAAAAAGCCCTCCAGAAAGTAGGCATAGAGGGAACTAATCTCAGCGTAATAAAGGCCATACATGACAAACACACAACCAACATTGTCCTCAATGGTTCAAAACTGAAACCACTTTCACTAAGATCAGGAAGAAGACAAGGTTGCCCACCCTCAACACTATTATTCAAAATTGTTTTGGAAGTATTAGCCACAGCAATCAGAGAGAAAAAGAAATAAAGGTAATCCAAATCAGAAAAGAAGAAGTAAAGCTGTCACTGTTTTCAGATGACATGATATTTTACATACAGAATCCTAAGGATGCTACCAGAAAACTCCTGTAGCTAATCAATAAATCTGGTAATGTAGCAGGATACAAAATTAATGCACAAAAATCTCTTGCATTCCTATACACTAATGATGAAAAATCTGAAAAGAATTTAAGAAAAAGCTCACATTTACTATTGCAACAAAGAGAATAAAATACTTAGGAATAAACGTATCTAAGGAGACAAAAGACCTGTAGGCAGAAAAGTATAAGACAGTGATGAGAGAAATTAAAGATGATACAAACAGATGGAGAGATATACCATGTTTTTGGGTTGGAAGAATCAGCATTGTGAAAATGACTCTACTACACAAAGCAATCTACAGATTCAATTCAATCCCTATGAAACTACCACTGGCATTTTTTGCGGAACTAGAAAAATACTTTCACTTATTTGTATGGAAACACAAAAGACCCTGAATAGCCAAAGCAATCTTGAGAAAGAAAAACGGAGCTGGAGGAATCAGGCTCCCTGACTTCAGACTATACTACAAAGTTGCTGTAATCACGTCAGTATGGTACTGGCAGAAAAAACAGAAATATAGATCAATGGATCAGGATAGAAAGCCCAAAGATTAACCCATGCACATATGGTCACCTTATTTTTGATAAAGGAGTCAAGAATTTACAGTGGAAAAATGAAAGCCTCTTCAGTAATTGGTGCTGGGAAAACTGGACATCTGTATGTAAAAGAATGAAATTAGAACACTCCCTAACACCATACACAAAAATAAACTCAAAATGAATTAAAGTCCTAAATTTAAGGCCAGACACCATCAAACTCTTAGAGGAAAATATAGGTAGAACACTTTATGACATAAATCTCAGCAAGATCCTTTTTGACCCATCTCCTAGAGAAATGGAAAGAAAAACAAAAATAAACAGATGGGACCTAATGAAACTTAAAAGGGTTTGCACAGCAAAGGAAACCATAAAGAAGACCAAAAGACAACCCTCAGAATGGGAGAAAATATTTGCAAATGAAGCAACTGAAAAAGGATTAATCTCCAGAATTTACAAGTAGCTCATGCAGCTCAGTATCAAAAACACCCCAAAACCCAATCCAAAAATGTACAGAAGACCTAAACAGACATTTCTTCAAAGAAGATACACAGATTGCCAACAAACACATGAAAGGATGCTCAACATTGCTAATCATTAGAGAAATGCAAATCAAAGCTACAATGAGGTATCACCTCACACCAGACAGAATGGCCATCATCAAAAATCTACTAACAGGAAATACTGGAGAGTGTGTGGAAGAAAGGGAACCCTCCTACACTGTTGGTGGAATGTAAATTCGTACAAGCATTATGGAGAACAGTATGGAGGTTCCTTAAGAAACTAAATATAGAACTATCATATGATCCATCAATTGTACTCCTAGGCATATAGCTAAGGAAAACCCTAATTTGAAAATATACATGCACTCCAATGTTCATTGCAGCACTATTTACAATAGCCAGGACATGGAAGCAACTAAAATATCCATCAATAGAGGAATGTGTTAAGAATATGTGGTACATATATACTATGGATATATCTCAGCAATTAAAAAGAACAAAATAATGCAATTTGCAGCAAGATGGATGGACCTAGAGGTTTTCATACTGAGTGAAGTAAGTCAGAAAGAGGACAAGTATATGATATCGCTTATATGTGGAATCTACAAAAATGGTACAAATTAACTCATTTACCAAACAGAAATAGAGTTACAGATGTAAAAAAGAAACTTTTGGTTACCAAGGGGGAAAGTGAGGAGAGGGATAAATTGGGAAATTGCGTTTGACATATACACACTACTATATATAAAATAGATAGCTAATAAGGACCTACTGTATAGCACAGGGGACTCTACTCAATACTCTGTAATGACCTATATGGGAAAAGAATCTAAAAGAGTGGATATTTGTATATGTATAACTGATTCACTTTGCTGTACACCTGAAACTTACACAACATTGTAAATAAACTATACTCTAAGAAAAATTATTAAAGAAGGAAAACGCAAATACTGTATAATCTCAGTTATATGCAGGGATTTTTTTTTAAATGAAAACAGAAAACTGAATTACAGAAAATGGATTGGTTTTTATCAGATGTGGAGAGGCTAGGGAGTGGACAAAATGGGTCAAAATGGTTAAAAAGTACAAACTTCCAGTTATGAAATGAATAAGTCATGGAGATACAATGTACAGCAGGGTCACTGTAGTCAATAATACTGTATGTATATTTGACAATGCTAAGAGAGTACATTTTAAAAGTTTTCATCACACAAAAAATATTTTGTAACTATTCATGGTGATGTAGGTTAAATAGACTTGTTGCGGTAATAATTTCTACAACTATACAAATATCGAATCATTATGTTGTATATCTGAAACTAATATAGTGGTGTATGTCAATTATATCTAAATAAAATTAGGAAGAAAAAAATTAGAATGGAAAACAAAACACTCTAAATTAACACTAGTTTTCTACTCCAGTAAATGTAATATAAAGAATTCTTCATTCATAGTTGAGGAGCATGTCAAGCTTTATAAACATAATTCAAATATGAATTATTTTAATCCAGAAATATAACAGAGCTGGCCCTGAAACAAAGCACTAGCCTTACTTTTGTGTTGCTGTGAAAATCAGTAGGACTCCAGTCAGAGGAATAAGGGCATGGTTTTTCAAACTTATACTAAAAAAGACCTAAGATGCATTAACAAAGTATGGTCATAAATATCTCACTCACAAGTGAGAAGGATACATATATTTTCTTTTCAGACATCAATTAGAATGTAACTTGCACTATTGTGATTTCTCCCCTTCCAAAATGCCTTGTTGTTTATTCATTTTAGTCTAATATTGCTAGAGTAGGAATGCCTGGAAAAATGGATGTCAGAAAGCCCACTAGTGTGATAGGATCTGCAGCTCTTTTAGAGAGATCAAATTCTTAACCAATCGAATGCAGTCCAGGTGCTGCTTTTGAACTGTGGATACAGAAATGAAAATACATATCAGTCTCACTGTTGCATGGAGCCTGAATTCTAATGGTGAATATAACTAATAAACACATAAATAAATATAGAATTTTATATAAAGATACATTCTATGAAGAAATATAAGGTAGGATTCAGGTTAGAAGAGTGACTAGACAGTTGTTGTGGGAGGGGATAACATAGGATATAGTAATCAGGAAAGCCTTCTCTAAAGAGATAATATTTATGCTGAAAAAATAAATGATGAGAAGGAGTAGTTATACAAAGATCTGGGGAGAAGCATTCCAAGCAGAGGGAACAGCATATGCAAAATCTTGGCAAGAAAACAGTCTTGGTGTGTATGAGAAACAAAAAGAATGTGGTTTGGCTAGATCATAAAATAAAATGGAAAATTGGTTCAAGATGAAGGTGGAAAATAGGCAGGAGCTGGATAATATACGCAGTGAAAGGCAGGGTAAGCAGCCTTAGTTTATTCTGAGTATAATGGGAAACAACTAGAGTGTTTTAAGCAGTGGAGAGTAGAAGTAGCAAGGCTAGCTAGGAACTCTTGCAGTATTCCAGCAAAGATTATGATGATTGGGACAATTTAGGTGGTAGTGATTGAGAAGGTAGGAGTGGACTGATTCAGGATATATTTTGGAGATAAGGTAGACAAGTCTTACTGATTGATTACATGTGGGGTATGAGGAAAAGAGCATAATCATATATGATATACAGATTTTAAAAGATTAAATGGGTGGATAACAGTGCCATTTATTAAGATGGAGAATACTGGGGAGGAATAGGTTTTGGGATGGGTTAAGAGTACTATTGTGATATATTAAGTTTAAGATGTCTAGTAGGCTCTACACTGAAATTTTCAAGTAGGCAATTAGATATAAGAATTTGGAACTGTTTGGAAAGACCAAAGTGGGATATATTAATTTTGGAGTTTTCAATACATAGATGATATTTAAAACTATTGAATTAGATGAACTCATGAAAGGAGAATTTTAGATAGAGAAGTTCCAGGACCAAGTCTTAGATCATTCCGACATTAAAGGTGAGGGAGAGTAGGATACAATAAATGTGGCAAAAAGCTACCAGTAAGTAGAAGGAAGAACAGGAGAGCATAGAGTCAAGTAAAGTGTTTTTAGAAAGAAGAAGTGGTGGGTTTAAATGCTGCTGGACTATAGAATAACATGAGGAGAGAAGAGAGACCAGTATATGTGAATACAAGAAGGTATTCGGTAATTCTGAAAAGAGCAGTTTTAGTGAAATGGTAGGGATGGAAGAGCATAAATAGATGGTAGCTATGCACATGGAAGTTTATTAAAGAGACTTGGTGTGAATATATACGAGGCCGGAACATACCCTGAAAGTTCTTTTTTACAGTTAAAATTAATCATCGGTACAAAGAATTTTGTTGTATTGTTTTCTTGTATTTTACTTATTTTTTACTTATTATTTTACTTATTTTTCATAAAACATGCTTTTGGAAAAGAATTCAGCTTTTTGAGTGTCACTTTTTCTCATTTATCTTAAAAATTATCCACCAACATATTTTCATTCCTTATAAATCTTGCTGTTGTGACTATCTACCCATTGACTTAACCTCTAAGACTGAACCTTAAATAATGGAGTCATTACTCAGCTTTGAGTGTCAAAGCTGACATTTTGAGTCCACCAGGAGAAAAATGGACTTAAAAGTCAGGCTTTCTGAGAGAGATAAAAGGAATTTATAAATCCCTCCCACAAATGGAAAATTTATGAAGAGCAAATGGAGGTCAATATATAAGGTTTTATTATAAATGAAGGATAGAAAATACTTGGAATACATGGTAAAGGGAGATTCCCACCAATCCAGAAGAGGAAATAGAAGCTCTCTGAGAGGGAAAAACAAAAATAGGGGGACAGGGAGGAAGAGGAGAAAGGGTGGGGAAAAATTAATTAAATATAAAGCTCAAGGTCGAGACCCAGCCATATCTACAGATGTTCTGAATTTAGCAGCACAGAGAGCATCAGACCTACCGTGCTGAGAATAGACAATTAACACTGTGCAAAAGTAGAGGAAACACAGACTTATTCCCAGAAATCATGCAAATGAATTACACTTTAACCAAAGATCAGAGAGCCAAAAAGGGAGGACAACAATGGGAAGAGCAGCCCTTCCATCCAAAATGAGATGCCTAACTAAGCTTCCCCTTACAGCCAGGTTTTGAAGGAAGGGGGGTTGAAAGTGAGATCTTCTGAAGGAGAGAAATAGAAACTTTAAATTTACAGAGTATTTACCTCCAAAGAGATTGGATTAACCTTGAAGAGACTGCTATAAACCAGAGAAAATCTAGTTACTTCCAGCAAGTTAACTTTTTCTCCCTAATTATCAGTAAGAAAGACCACTCATAAAGATATGGATTAAATAATTAAATATGTTTTTTGCATATCTGAATCCTAGTATACTATGTTTCTATCTTGCTGTGTCTGAATTTGGTTGAGTTTTTACTATATGCAGCAACTGCCTAGGAAATGTCTTTATTTCTCACTAAAATCTGTCCTTTAGAATTTTTAGTCATTTTCCTTTTGGTTCTTTCATAAATATAGAACAGTTAACCACTTTTGTAATATGACTCTTTTTACAAATAATTATAAATATTTTCTTAAATCACAAGTCAGTTCTGTCTGCTCCAGTCTAAATATTATTTTTAACTTTTTGACATTTGTTTTGCAAATCTTTTGAGTCCTTTGAAGTACTCTTCATCTTTCTCATCTGTGAGCCCCAAACTTGTCAGTATTCCAGGAAAATGGAACTATTCTTCAGAGAACATATAAATTCAAAATTTAAAACTATCTTTCATTTTTAATCCAATTTTCTCTAAAAATAAAACAGGAGTAATCATACCAAAGGAGCATATCTTAGCTTTGGAGGTGGAGGAGGATTCTGGCACCCACAGAGACGTTTGGCCCTAGGTGATGGCAGTAAAGTCTCACAAGGAAGTAGTGGTGGTCTTTCTCTTGATGGAGGAACTCTACCTGTACCTATTTTTTTCCCTTTTTCTTTGAATGTAGTCCTTTTGGATGGCATTTTGACATTTCTCTTTGGTTCCAGTGCTTCCTTCTTTGAATCTGTAGATGTGGCATCTGATTCATCAAATATCCTTTTAGGCCTAAGTTTATATAGTGACTCTTCAGATTCAGCATCTGAACTTTTCAATGTTTCAGGCTTCTTTAGGTTTTTCTTGGAAGACACATCAGATTCAACATCACTAGACTCTAGGTCTTCTTTGCATCCTTCTTGTTTGCATCTTTTTTGAATCTTTCTTAACCTTGTTTTAATCCTCTTGTCCTTCTTTGATCCCCCATCAGACTTGGTTTCAGTAGACTCTTCAGACTTCATTGCAGACTTCCTTTTGTCATCTTTCTTTGAATCTTTTTACCCATTTTTGTATCCCCTTCAGATTCAGAATCAGCATCAGTAGACATGACATCCTTCTTGGCATCCTTTTCCTTGTCATCTTTCTTTGAATGTTTCTTTGCATCTTTTGAATCTACAGATTCTTCTGCATCCTTCTGGCCATCTTTTTTGTCATCTTTCTTTGAATCATTCTTACCTTTCTTTGAATCTTTCTTTGCATCCTTTGAGTTTCCAGATTCTGCATCAGTAGACTCTGCATCCTTCTTTGCACCCTTCTTGCTGTCTTTCATTGCACTTTTCTTATCTTTCTTCTCATCTTTCTTTGCATCTTTTGAATCTTCAGACTCAGCATCAGAGCGCTTCCCCTTTGTATCTTTTTTTACATCCTTCTTTGGAAGGTTTTTGAATTATTCTGTGAGTAGTTATTTAACCACATATCAAATTCCATGGGTTCAGCACCAGACTCATCTAAATACATCATTAAATCCATATTTGAACTATTTTTTGAGCAAATCTCTGATTTGGCATCACGATTGTTCTTTGAGCTCCTATAATACATTTTTGTACATATGGATTCAAAATCCATCTCCCTGGAATCCTTTGAATATCTCTTATCTTTTTTTTTTTATCCTTTATTGAGACTGACTTAGAAACTTTGGATTCTGGGTTTGTTTCTGAATTGGACTTTGACTTCTTATATAGTTGACTTTCATGTGATGATTTTGATGGAGTTTTATCTGCTTTATTTCCTCTTTTAGGTTTCTCATTAGTTACTGTTTTCTGGGATTCTAAAGTTGTTTTGTGTGGGCCTATAGCTTTCTTGGAAACTCTCCAAAGTTGTTCCTTTTTTGTCACCTTTGGACTTTTTAGATTCTGCCTTTTTAGAATGGGTGATAAGAGTATAAGAATGTCTGAATGAAGCCTGTCTCCTGATAGTTAAATTAATAGATGACCTTTGAAATGTATTTCTTAACGAATGTATTATCCATAGATGAGCTGGCTTCTGAGCTTCATCTAAATTTTTTTGTCGTGTCTATGAAAAAAATTTGGTTAGAATAATGATAAGTGTTTTTTGAATTAGTTATATCTTGTTATATTGAAACATAAAAATAGTCTAGCTTTTAAATAACCATCTATTTAAATTGTTTTTTTTTTTCCTTTTCAACATTCTATGTGTGTTTGTGTGTGTATGTGAGATAACTCCACTTTGGAAATAAAATAAATTTAGGAGGAACCTTAGAATTTCCTCAGTGATTAATATTAGGATCAGAGCAGACCCACATGATCCATGACATTTCAGGTCATGTCCTCATAATTGATAATATGTTCCATTTGGACTCCTACAGGAGAGAGATCTTTTGGAATATTTAATGTACCCCTCAGCTCCAAGTCAGATCAGAAATAAGCTGATGCCCTTGAAGGATGTCATGATAATTCTTAGGCTACAATTTTAGAGGCTTCAGGCCTAGCTTGATTTCTACACCTACTTTCAAGGTCTTGAACAGATTGAAAGCCTAAGATCCCTGATGTGAAATACTGCCAAAAACAAAGATATAAAATAAAACAAATATTTTATACACATTTCTTAGTGTAGCAATAGTGTATATTTTTTACTCCAACCCAAACATTTCTCAAATCTGGTTGTCATAGTGACCACATAGACTAATTTACATTTACTTCTTATATTCCTTCAGCTATCCATTAGGGATATCACAAGTCAGTGAAATTGTTATATTGAATTAAAGGAGGACAATGAAGAGAAGCATGAAACTTTGATCTCTACAGATGTAAAAATGACCATTGAATAAACGCATTGACTGTGACCCTGTTTTGGGAGATACTTTTAAAATATATTTTGATATCTGGGTGACCTCTGTAGGCTAGCTTTTCTTTTTGTTAGTTGATAGAATAACTTCACTTTATAAAAGCAGTAGAAAACGTGAATATCCAAGTATCTAGTATTTGAATGCCAGATTAAAGAAAATGGAAAGGCCCTGAAACCTCATCAAGATGGGATCCTCAAGTAGTGAAATTGAGACTGTGATTAAGAATCTTCCAACAAACAAAAGCCCAGGAACAGATGGCTTCACAGGCGAATTCTATCAAACATTTAGAGAAGAGCAAACACCTATCCTTCTCAAAATCTTCCATAATAAAACAGAGGGAGGACCACTCCCAAACTCATTCTACGAGGCCACAATAAGCCTGATATGAAAACCAGACAAAGATGTCACAAAGAAAGAAAACTACAGGCCAATATCACTGATGAACATTGATGGAAAAATGCTCGACAAAATACTAGCAAACAGAATCCAACAACACATTAAAAGGATCATACACCATGATCAAGTGAGGTTTATTCCAGGGATGCAAGGATTTTTCAACATACGCAAATCAATCAATGTAATGCACCATATTAACAAATTGAAAGAGAAAAACCTTATGATCATCTCAATAGATGCAAAAAAAGCATTTGACAAAATTCAAAAAAAAAAAAAACATTTATGATAAAAAACTTCCAGAGAGTAGGCATAAGAGGAACTTACCTCAACATAATAAAGGCCACATATGAAAAACCTACAGCCAACATCAATCTCAATGGTGAAAAACTGAAAACATTTTCACTAAGATCTGGAACAAGGCAAGGTTGTACACTCTCAACACTATTATTCAACATAGTTTTGGAAGGTTTAGCCACAGCAATCAAAGAAGAAAAAGAAAAAAAAGGAATCCAAACTGGAAAAGAAGTAAAGCTGTCACTGTTTGCAGATGACATGATGCTATACATAGAGAATCCTATAGATCTACTAGGAAACTACTAGAGCTAATCAATGAATTTGGTAAAACAGCAGGATATAAAATTATGCACAGAACTCTCTTGCATTCTTATACACTAATATTGAAAAATCTGAAAGAGAAATTAAGGAAACACTCATATTTATCATTGTAACAAAAAGAAGAAAAAACCTAGGAATAAACCTACCTAGGGAGAAAAAAGACCTGTATGCATAAAACTATAAGACACTAATGAAAGAAATTAAAGATAATACAAACAGATGGAGAGATACACCATGATCTTGGATTGGAAGTATTAACATGTGAAAGTGACTATACTATCCAAAGCAATCTACAGATTCAATGCAACCCTTATCAAAGTACCAATGGCAGTTTTCACAGAACCAAAACAAAAAATTTCACAATTTTATGGAAACACAAAAGACCCTGAATAGCCAAAGCAATCTTGAGAAAGAAAAACGGAGCTGGAGGAATCAGGCTCCCTGACTTCAGATTATACTGTGAAGCTACAATAATCAACACAGTATGCTACTGGCACTGAAACAGAAATATAAATCAATGGAACAGAATAGGAAGCCCAGAGATAAACCCACACACATATGGTCACCTTATCTTTGATAAAGGAGGCAAGAATATACAGTGTAGAAAAGACAGCCTCTTCAATAAGTGGTGCTGGGAAAACTGGACAGCTACATTTAAAAGAATGAAATTCAAATACTCCCTAACATCATACACAAAAATAAACTCAAAATGGATTAAAGACCTAAACGTAAGGCCAGACACTATCAAACTCTTAGACAAAAACATAGGCAGAACACTCTATGGCATAAATCACAGCAAGATCCTTTTTGACCCACATCCTAGAAAAGTGGAAATAAAAATAAAAATTAACAATTGGGACCTAATGAAACTTAAAAGATTTTGAATATCAAAGGAAAACATAAACAAGACAGAAAGACAACCCTCAGAATGGGAGAAAATATTTGCAAGGAAGCAAGTGAGAAAGGATTAATCTCCAAAATTTACAAGCAGCTCATGCAGTGGAATATAAAATAAACAAACAACCCAATGCAAAATGGGCAGAAGACCTAAGTAGACATTTCTCCAAAGAAGATATACATATTGCCAACAAACACATGAAAGTATGCTCAACATCATAATCATTAGACAAATGCAAATCAACACTACAATGAGATATCACCTCACAGTGTTCAGAATGGCCATCATCAAAAAATCTACAAACAATAAATGCTGCTGAGGTTGTGGAGAAAAGGGAACCCTCTTGTAGTGTTGTTGGGAATGAAAATTGATACAGCCACTATGTAGAACAGTATGAAAGTTCCTTAAAAAAGTAAAAATAGAACTATCATATAACCCAGCAATCCCACTACTGGACATATACCCTGAAAAAAAACATAATTCAAGAAGAATCATGTACCACAATGTTCATTGCAGCACTATTTACAATAGTCAGGACATGGAGCAACCTACATGTCCATTGACAGATGAATCAATAAATAATATGTGGAACATATATATAATGGTATATTACTCAGACACAAAAAGAAACGAAATTGAGTTATTTGTAGTGATGTGGATGCACCTAGAGTCTGTCATACAGAGTGAAGTAAGCTAGAAAGAGAAAAACAAATACCATATGCTAACATATATACATGGAATATAAAAAAAAAGAAAAATGGCTCTGCAAAACCTAGGTGCAGGACAGGAATAAAAACACAGACCTGGATAATGGACTTGAGGATACATGGAGGGGGAAGAGTAAGCTGGGGTAAAGTGAGAGAGTGACATTGACATATATACACTACCAATTGTAAAATAGATAGCTAGTGGAAGCAGCTGCATATCACAGGGAGATCAGGTCGGTGCTTTGTGACCACCTAGAGGGGTGGGTTATGGAGGGAGGGAGGGAGATGCAAGAGGGAGGAAGTATGAGGATATATGTATATGTATAGCTGATTCACTTTGTTAGAAAGCAGAAACTAACACACCATTGTAAAACAATTATGCTCCAATAAAGATGTTTAGAAAAAATTGTCTCCTCATCTAAGACTCAAATTTTATATGTTGTTTTGTGGCCAGGAAAAATTTCCTGATAGATCCCTCCAGTTGCAACATTAGATTCTCCAGCTTACCTAGCCTATGAGCTTTATAATGCCTTTGAAATTGAGAACCATGTATATATAAAGTTTAATCTGAAGTAGTTGGAGGCAATCTACTATACAGGGAGTTATAAATTTAGAAATACCTGCTTCCAATAGGTAGTAAAATTCAAATTATATATATATATAATTTATATTTATATATTGTCTCATCTTAAATTTAGTAAAAAATGACCTTAATATTTACAAGAACTTCAGTTTGTGTTTCTGAAGGTCTTAATCTATTTTTACTACCTGGCTGTGGTGGTTTTGGAAATGTGAAGTGAAGTATTGTTGATTCCATAATTTTCTGCTTGATTCCCTGACTGAAATGAGAGAGAATAATAAACAATTTGAAGTTAATAGCCAGACTTTCATCAGTCCTGAACTATTCTTGAACAAGAAATATATTAAGTTGTTACTCAAAATATAGCTTTCTCCCCTGGAGTTTGTAGTTTATTTGCATATTAGTTAGGAAAGATAAAAACTGATTTATCCATTTAGCACCAAAGTAACTTTAAAATGACATTTGTAATTTTATTTTCTAGATGAAACCAATTTTCACAGTTAATTAAATCATAATAATTACAACAATACAGTCAAACTGTAAGAATGGAAAATAGAGAAAAATTCACTGTTTCCATCAAAACATCTCCATCATCTCAACTCTGTTGTTGTTTTTCTTTATGTAATTTTGGTTAGATTGCAGCAAATATAAAGTCTTTTTTAATAATCCCAATAACAGCTAGCACAATCCTGAGAATAGTCAGTAAAACTCTCAATTCCTTAAACCTAAGTGCATATTTTAGTTCTCCTCTGACCTCAATGACCTCCCAAGCCGCAGAAATTACGGCCATAGACCCTAATGCTACATGAAGTTCTGAAACCCTTATTTAAAGAAAGGGCATGAAACTTGTCTTTTTGCCCTGTTTATGGTTTCCTTTACTGTGCAAAAGCTTTTACATTTCATTAGGTCCCATTTGTTTATTTTTATTTCCATTTCTTTAGAAGGTGGGTCAAAAAGGATCTTGCTGTGATTTATGTTACACAGTGTTCTGCCTATGTTTTCCTCTAAGAGTTTGAGAGTGTCCGGCCTTATATTGAGGTCTTTAATCCATTTTGAGTTTATTTTTGTGTATGATGTTAGGGAACGTTTGAATTTCATTCTTTTACATGTAGCTGTCCAGTTTTCCCAGCACCACTTATTGAAGAGGCTGTCTTTTCTACACTGTATATTCTTGCCTCCTTTATCAAAGATAAGGTGACCATATGTGTGTGGGTTTATCTCTGGGCTTTCTATCCTGTTCCATTGATCTATATTTCTGCTTTTGTGCCAGTACCATGCTGTCTTGATTACTGTAGCTTTGTACTATAATCTGAAGTCAGGGAGCCTGATTCCTCCAGCTCCAATTTTCTTTCTCAAGATTGTTTTGGCTATTCAGGGTCCTTTGTGTTTCCATACAAATTGTGAAATTTTTGTTCTAGTTCTGTGAAAAAAGCCAGTGGTACTTTGATAGGGATTGCATTGAATCTGTAGATTGATTTGGAGAAAATATTTACAAATGAAGCAACTGACCAAGTATTAATATCCAATATTTACAAACAGCTCTTTCAGCTCAATAACCAAGAAACAAAGAACCCAATCCAAAAATGGGCAGAACACCTAAATAGACGTTTCTCCAAGGAAGATATACAGATTGCCAACAAACACATGAAAGAATGCTCAACATCGTTAATCATTAGAGAAATGTAAATCAAAACTACAATGAGATAGCATCTCACACTGGTCAGAATGGCCATCAAAAAATCTAGAAACAATAAATGCTGGAGAAGGTGTGGAGAAAAGGGAATCCTTTGTTAGTGGGAATGTAAATTGATACAGCCACTATGGAGAACAATATGGAGTTTCCTTATAAAACTAAAAATAGAACTACCATATGACCCAGCAATCCCACTACTGGGCATATACCCTGAGAAAAGCATAATTCCAAAAGAGACATGTACCACAATGTTCTTTGCAGCTCTATTTACAGTAACCAGGGCATGGAAACAACCTAAGTTTCCATCAACAGATGAATGGATAAAGAAGATGTGGCAAATATATACAATGGAATATTACTCAGCCATAAGCAGAAATGAAATAGAGCTATTTGTAGTGAGGTGGATGGACCTAGAGTCTGTCATACAGAGTAAAGTAAGTCAGAAAGAGAAAAGCAAATACCGTATGCTAACACATATATATGTAATCTAAGAAAAAAAAAGGTCATGAAGAACCTAGGGGCAAGAGGGGAATAAAGATGCAGACCTATTAGAGAATTGACTTGAGGACATGGGGAGGGGGAAGAGTAAGCTGGGACAAAGTGAGAGAGTGGTAGTGTATATATGGACATATATACACTACCAAATATAAAATTGATAACTAGTGGGAAGCACTTGCATAGCACTGGGAGATCAGCTCGGTGCTTTGTGACCAGCCATAAGGGTTGGATAGGGAGGGTGGGCAGTAGGGAGACACAAGAGGGAAGAAGTATGGGGATATATGTATATGTATAACTGATTCACCTTGTTATAAAGCAGAAACAAACACACCATTTTAAAGCAATTATCCTCAGAAAGGGCATGTACACATTTGAGGGCACCCAGAATAGAGTGATTAGGAGGATCAAACTATTTGGGAGCTATCAAAAGAAGAGGTATTGAGATAATTCAGATACTTCTCCTGGAGGTGAAGAGGTTAATGAGAGATGTGATCATTATACTCAAACATTTAAAGAGCTGGTATATACAAGAATGGTAGCTGTAGTAATAATAGGATAGCTGCAACTGCTAACACTTATACAATGTTTACTATATGCTGGACTATGTTTTAAGCACTTTACATATATCAACTTATTAATCATCACAACCCTTTGAATTAGGTAATATAATTTATAATTGCCTCCATTTTACAGATGTAGAAAAATAGAGCACTGAGAGAAGTTAAATTACTTGCCCGAAAATCATAAAGTAAGTAGAAGAGTTAAGATTCAAACACAGATAGTTTGGCTCCAGAATACATGCTTTTAATTACAATGTTAGAGACTTCACCTATATGTTTCATGAGGGAATAACTAGACCAATGGATAAAAGTTGTAGCAGTGCAAGTGGATTTCAGCTCAATATATTAAGGAGAACTCTTCTATAGTTGTAGCTTTTCAACATGTGGAATATCCACTTTCATCTTTCTGACTATATTTTCCTTCTCTACTTTGAGTTTTGTAATTGTGTATTTTAAAAGCAAGAAAACTTTTGCAAATAAGTTTGATTTTTATAATGAGGAAGAACTAAATATTTCCTTTTAAAATAGCTAGTAGAAACCCACATTAAGGCCAGAAATACTTTAAACACACACACACCAATATACATGATTCTCTTAAACTTTAGCAAAAATTCAGGGCATTTAAGCTTTATCACATTAAATGGAACAGACTAGTCATTTTACCTAAAATTATTTTCAAATATAATCTAAATAATATTGAGCTCCAAAGACTAAATCCTTACTTGGTAAGGAATTATCATATGTTCTGATGTTTACTTCTCGTCTGTTAAAAAAAAGAAAATGTTTAATTGAATTTGTATTATGGCTAATAATAATAATGACTATTATTACTAAGATGCCTTTAATAGTAATGCTTTGAGAAATCTTGGAAAGTACTCACTTATTCTGGTAATAATTGTACTGCCCATCGAGGATACACATGGTATAATTTATTTTTATTTTTATTGTTTAATTTTTATGGGCTATTTTTAAATTTTTTATGTTTTATAAAAAATATTTTATTTATTTTTAAATATTACTTCCTTATTAATTAAGAGGAACAGTAAATTGTGACCACTGTTAATTCTGAGATTGTACTTATATACACAAATACTTTAGACCATGATTTTTTGACTGACCTAAGCCATCAAGTTTGTAAAAACAAACAAAAATAGGTCAAAATGATCAAATATATTTATATTTGAGTCAAATTTATTTTCATTTCCTAAGTACAACTTTGGTACCAGTGCAAAGCCTGGTCTATATTCATCATTAAATAACTACTGACTTACTTAGAAAGATTTTGGAGACACTGGGTAATAAAAATATCTAGTCCAGTGGTTCTCAACTAGAGGTAAACATGATAATTAACTTGGACATTTTAAAAATGTAAACATGTCTGAGAACTGCTCCTGGACCCATGAAGCAGAATATCTGGGTGTGGCTTTATCAAGCCTGTATTTAAAAACTCTCCAAGTTATTTGTAAACTCAGTTGAAGTTAAGAATCACTGCTTTGAATTGTCTTGAAAAAGGAAACTTCATAGATTTCTGAAATAGTCACAGCTTGTGGTTTTGCTTTTCCAAAATATAGATCAACTGTCTATTAGTCTGTGTTGAAGCCATATTCATTCTATAGAGTAGCTAGAAGATTATATGGCCTGGGAGTTTGGAAATTTAACATTTTGGAAGACTGACATGCTGGCTGGATCACTGCTTTCACATTCTGGGAAAAATACTTTGCACCTGCATTGATTTTGACTTATTTCCTACAGTCTAAAATATTTTTTTTCAAATTTTCTTTTGAGCACAACTCAATAATTGTGATGTGTGTATAATTCATATTCTACTGTAATAATATACCTTATAAATTATACATTAAGATAGAAAAATTGATATGAAATAAAATATATAAATTAAAATTCTCACATCCTGCCCCTACAATCCAGTGGATTGTCCTGCACATGCACCTCACTTTGGAAAACACTAGAAAGGGCAATCAAGGAACAGTGAGAAATGGGAAAATTCTGCTAACATGCCTACCTTATATAGATGTGGGCTTAGTCTCAAATTATTGGAAATTCAAATATAGTTAAACCTCTGAAAAGTTTTATTCATTTCAAAACATAATTTTTAGTGCTATAAATGATCATGTGTATATCCCTTTGGTACATAGGTGATCCAAATCTATATCTTGACATAAAGGGAAAAATTAGTAATAGAAGCCAGAAGAGAAAGGAAGGGTATATTTAAAATTCTAAAAGGAAAAAAAAAAACCCTGCAAATTTAGGATTCTTAACACAGCAAAATTATTCTTCAAAAATGAACATAACTTCTTTACCCATTCAACTAATGATAAACATTTAGGTTGCTTCCCTCTTCTGGCTAATGGAAATAGAGCTGCAATGAACATTTTGGTACATGACTCTTTTTGAATTACGGTTTTCTCAGGGTATATGCCCAGTAGTGGGATTGCTGGGTTGTATGATAGTTCTATTTGTAGTATTTTAAGGAACCTCCATATTGTTCTCCATAGTGGCTGTATCAATTTACATTCCGACCAGCAGTGCAAAAGTGTTCCTTTTCTCCACACCCTCTCCAGCATTTATTGTTTCTAGATTTTTTGATGATGGCCATTCTGACTGGTGTGAGATGAAATTTCATTGTAGCTTTGATTTGCATTTCTCTAATGATTAATGATGTGGAGCATTCTTTCATGTGTTTGTTGGCAATCTGTATATCTTCTTTGGAGAAATGTCTATTTAGGTCTTCTGCCCATTTTTGGATTGGGTTGTTTGGTTTTTTTGTTATTGAGCTGCATGAGCTGCTTGTAAATTATGGAGATTAATCCTTTGTCAGTTGCTTCATTTGCAAATGTTTTCTCCCATTCTGAGGGTTGCCTTTTGGTCTTGTTTATGGTTTCCTTTTCTGTGCAAAAGTTTTTAAGTTTCATTAGGTCCTGTTTGTTTATTTTGTTTTTATTTCTATTTCTCTAGGAGGTGGGTCAAAAAGGATCTTGCTGTGATTTATGTCATAGAATGTTCTGCCTGTGATTTCCTCTAAGAGTTTGATAGTGTCTGGCCTTACATTTAGGTCTTTAATCCATTTTGAGCTTATTTTTGTGTATGGTGTTAGGGAGTGTTCTAATCTCATACTTTTACATGTACTTGTCCAGTTTTCCCAGCACCACTTATTGAAGAGGCTGTCTTTTCCACTGTATATTCTTGCCTCCTTTATCAAAGGTAAGATGACCATATGTGTATGGGTTTATCCGTGAACTTTCTATCTTGTTCCATTGTTGTACATTGCTGTTTTAGTGCCAGTACCATACTGTCTTGAATACTGTAGCTTTGTAGTATAGTGTGATGTCAGGGAGCCTGATTCCTCCAACTCTGCTTTTCGTTCTCAAGATTGCTCTGGTTATTCGGGGTCTCTTGTGTTTCCATACAAATTGTGAAATTTTTGTTCTAGTTCTGTGAAAAATGCCAGTGGTAGTTTGATAGGCATTGCATTGAATCTGTAGATTGCTTTGGATAGTACAGTCATTTTCACAATGTTGATTCTTCCAATCCAAGAACATGGTATATCTCTCCATCTATTTGTATCATCTTTAATTTCTTTCATCAGTGTCTTATAATTTTCTGCATACAGGTGAAATAGAATATTACTCAGCTGTTAAAGGAAACGAAATTGAGTTATTTGTAGTGAGGTGGATGGACGTAGAGTTTGTCCTACAGAATAAAGTCAGTCAGAAAGAGAAAAACAAATACCATATGCTAACATATATATGTGGAATCTAAGAAAAAAAATGGTCATGAAGAACCTAAGGGTAAGAAGGGAATAAAGACACAGACCTACTACAGAATGGACTTGAGGATATGAGGAGGGGTAAGGGTAAGCTGTGACAAAGTGAGAGATTGGCATGGACATATATACACTACCAAATGTACAATAGATAGCTAGTGGGAAGCAGCCACATAGCACAGGGGTTGTGACCACCTAGAAGGGTGGGGTAGGGAGGGTGGGATGAGGGGAGATGAAGAGGGAAGAGATATGGGAACATATGTATAACGGATTCACTTTGTCATAAAGCAGAAACTAACACACTCTTTAAAGCAGTTATACTCCCAAAAAAGATGTTAAAAAAGAAAAAAAGAAGCTTGAATTTTCTGGGGAATGGTAAAAATACTAATTTGTGGTAAATACCAATAAATCAAAGGATTATGCTTTCATTTTTAAGCTAACCACAAAAGAATAATGTAAGGCACTTGCATAAAATAATAGAGAAGGAAATGTAAATGTTTTATTAACATAAAGGAAAGCAATAAAGGAGAAATAAAGGACAAAAAATATGGGACAAATAATAAACAAAAAAAATAAATATTATATTTAAATCCAAACATAAAGTAACTACATTAAAAGCAAATGGAGTAAGATTAATAAGCTATGGAAATATTCTTTATAACATTGTGCCTATAGTTAACAATACAGTGTTTTACACATAAATAATTGGTAAGAGGATTGTTCTCATGTTAAGAAAACTATATGGACTAAGTGCACCACTTAAAACATGAAAATGTCACAGGGGATTATAAGAGATACACCAAGAATATAAGTACACATAATGGTTATTTTATTTTATTGTTTTTACGGCAAAGGGATACACAGTGCACACCAATAGATAATAATCTCCAAATGTAAAATAGGTAGCTAGTGGGAAGCAGTCACTTGGCACAGGGAGATCAGCTCAGTGCTTTGTGACCAGCTAGAAGGGTGAGATACGGAGGGTGGGAGGGAGGGAGACACAAGAGGGAAGAGATATGAGGATATATGTATATGTATAACTGATTCTTTTTGTTACAAAGCAGAAACTAACACACCATTGTAAAGCAATTATACTCCAATAAAAATGTTTTAAAAAAAGCTCATGGAGCTAAACTAATGTCAAAGTTAACTTTAAGATAAATAAAAATAAATGGAGACATTTTATAATGATAAAAAGCTAAATCCAATAGAAAGATGTAGTAATTCAAGATTTGTATGTACCCACTGACATAGTTTTAAAAAATATAAAGCCAAAATTTTAAAAGTAAATGTCATAATGTGCAAACTGACAATTATAGTTGGAGACTTTGGCATGCTCATTTTAATAACTAATAGACCAAGAAGACAAAAATATATCAGTAGAGATAGAAAAGTTGAATAATATAATTAATACAACTTGACATAGTAAAAAGACATTACAGCAAACAACTGCACAACATACATTATTTTCAAGTTCACATGGAACAGTTAACAAAAGTGACAATAGACTAGGCAATAAGCAAGTCTCAATAAGTATCAAAGTACTGAAATCATATGGTGTATGTTTTCTGACCACAGTTGAATAAATCTAGAAATCAATGACAAAAATATACTAAAAAATACCTAACAATTGGAAATTAATAATACAAAATATGGATTAAAGAATAACAAGGGAAACTAAAAAATATTTTGAACATTATTTTGAATAGCATAAAGAAAAATACAATAGTTAAATATCTGTGGGATATAAAAACCTATTTAAATCTTTATAACTTTAAATTTGTATATTAAAAAAGAAGATAGGCTGAAAAATCAATGACTTAAATATCCATTTCGTGAAACTAGAAACAAAACATCAGACTGAAGCCATTATATTTAAGAGGAAAAAAATAATAAAGACACCAACAGAAAAAAATGAAAGAAAGCAAAAACTTTATGCCAATATATTTGAAAATTTAGACAAAATAAACAAGTTCCTTAAGAAAGAACACATGTGAAATCTGAAATAAGGGGTAATGGAAAATATGAATTATTGTATGTATATTAAAGACATTGCCTTTATAATTAAAAATGTACTGACATAGAGAATTCCAGGTGTGGATGTCTTCATTGATTAATTTTCCCAAACACCTAAGGAAGAGGTAATAACAGCTATTCAAAAACTCTTCCAAATAATAGAAAAGTGGACTCACTTATCAATTTGTTCTATGAGAAGAGCATAACCTTGATACCAAAATCTGACGGGATCATTAATAAAAAAAAAATTTACAGAACTATATCTCTCATAAAACATGCCCAAATAGATGCCTGAATCCTTAAACAGTTAAATGAATTAAATACATAGAAAGGATATTCTATCACAATCAAATGTGATTTATTTCAGGTTAGTTTAACATTTGAAATTCACCATATTAACACATTAAAATAAAGAAGGAAATTTATATAAACATTTCAATATGCAGATAAAATCTAACACATTCATGGTAAATTTTTTAACAAACAAGGAATAGAAGAAAACTTCCTTAGCCTGATAAACAAGATGTACAGAAAACTAGAAAAAAATATTAATACCCAATGGTGAAGCATTAGAAACATTACCCTTAAGCTCAGGAACAAGAAAAGGATATCTGTTATTACAACTTCAATGTAACATTTTACTGGGGGTCCCAGCTAGTGCAATAAGGCAAGAAAAATATAAATAAAAATTCTAAGAATAGAAAAAAAGAAAAGAAAACAGTTAGCATTTACTGGCAGCATGTTTACATAGAAAATACATAATATCTACAGACACACAATTAGAATTACTAAAAGAATTTAACTAAATTGCTAGATATGAAGACTAAATGTAAAAATCAATTATAGTTTTATATACAACAAAACAATTAAAATCATTGTAATAATAACATTTATATATAACATAAATACCAAATACTTAGATATAAATCTAAAAATATATGTGCAATGCCTCTACACTTAAGGGTACAAATCAATATTAAGATAAATTAAAGAGAACATAAGTAAATGGAGGTATATACCATGTTCAGGGTATGGAAGATTCAATATTGTTAGTGTATCAATTCTTACCAAATTGATACATTGATTCAATGCAATCCCAGTAAAATTTGTTTTGACTTTTTTTGATAACTGACTAGATAATTCTAAATTTTATATGGAAATAAAAGAGGCAAGAATATATAAGACAATTTGAAAGAAAAGCAATAAATGTGAAAGATATATATTACCAAACATCAATATATATACTTATTATAAAGTGACAGCAATTAAGATGATGTAGTATTGACATGAAAACAAATAACCAACAGAACAGACTAAGGAGTTCAAAAAAAGTGACCTATATAGATATGGTCATATGAATTATCCCAAAGTTGTTATGCATCACAGAAAAATGTTATTTTCAATAAACAGTACTAGTCATTTGGGTATCTTCAAGGGAAAAAATATGATCCTTAACCTGATCTCACATTATACACCGAAGTCAATCCTAGATATATTGTAGACCTAAAGGTGAAAGGTAAAATAATAAAGTTTCCAGGAGGTAACATAGGAGACTATCTTAATGATAGTGGAATAAACATTTCTTTTTTTTTTTTTCTTTCTTTCTTTATTTATTTATTTATTTTTTTAACGTCTATATTGGGGTATAATTGCTTTACAATGGTGTGTTAGGTTCTGCTTTATAACAGAGTGAGTCAGTTATACATATGTTCCCATACCTCTTCCCTCTTTGTCTCCCTCCCTCCCACCCTCCCTATCCCAC
>NW_006775621.1:0-579 GCF_000442215.2 Lipotes vexillifer | reverse complement strand
GGTCCGGGAAGTTCCCACATGCCGCGGAGCGGCTGGGCCCGTGAGCCGTGGCCGCTGAGCCTGTGCTCCGCGACGGGAGAGGCCGCGGCAGTGAGAGGCCTGCGTACCGCAAAAAAAGAAAAAATTCCTGAACTACTTCTGTAAAGTCTGTAGTCTTTGTAGAATGTAACCACCAGAGCCTCTGCTCAGTTAGCTTACTGGTCAGCAAATGATTAGACAGAGATTTCCTTAAAGACCTGAAATGATAAGGCTCTCTGTGCCTTTTGCAGCATGCCCTCATCCCTCAGCTAGGCCATTTTCAATTCTGCCTCAGCCTTTACTTCCCACTTATACAGAGCCCCAAGGTCAGCCAGAGGTGAAAGCTTAGGATCTTCTCAAGTCTCTCCTGAGCATGTGTGCACAGAATGTATGTGTATGTGGTCTTCTAGATTCCCAGAAATATGTTAAAGCTTTTCACAATATATATAGACATCTCATTCTCTAATCTTCCCTTTACTGGGACTGGTGTTGCTACATCAGGCAGCTGTGATATTAAACAACTGCCAGTGACTATTTTTTTTTTTTTTTTTTTTTTTTTTT
>NW_006775620.1:157696-171463 GCF_000442215.2 Lipotes vexillifer | reverse complement strand
TCTTTCCCTCTCCTTGGGCCTCTATTCCCTGAGATGTAACAATATTGAAATTAGGCAAATTAATAACCCTAATAATGGCCTCAAGTATTCAAGTGAAAGGAAGAATGGCGCGTCTCACTTTAAATCAAAAGCTAGAAGTGATTAAGCTTTAGTGATGAAGGCATGTTGAAAGTTGAAACAGGCTGAAAGCTAGGCCTCTTGTACCAAACAGCCAAGTTGTAGATGCAAAGGATAAGTTCTTGAAGGAAATAAAAAGTGCTTCTCCAGTGAACACACGAATGATAAGAAAGTGAAATAGCCTTATTGCTGATAACGGAGAATGAGTGGTCTGGATCGAAGATCACACCAGGAACAATAGTATTCCTCTAAACCAAAGCCTAATCCTGAGCAAGGCCCTAACTCTCTTCAGTTCTGTTGAAGGCTGCGAGAGGTGAGGAAGCTGCAGAAGAAAAGTTGAAGGCCAGCAGAGGTGGGTTTGGAGGTTTACGGAAGGGAGCTGTCTCCGTAACATACAAGTGCAAGGTGAAGCAGCAAGTGATGATGTACAGACTGTCAGATAATCCAGAAGATTTTCAGTGTAGACAAAACAGCTTTCTATTTGAAGAACATGTCATCTAGGACTTCCATACCTAGAGAGGAGAAGTCAGTGCCTATCTTCAAAGTTTCAAAGGATAGGCTGACTCTTGTTAGGGGTTAATGCAGCTGGTGGCTAAGTTGAAGCCAGCACTCATTGACCATTCTGAAAACCCTAAGCCCCTTAAGAACTATGCTAAATCTACTCTGCCTGTGCTCTATAAATGGAACAGCACAGCTTGGATGTCAGCATGTCTGTTTACAACATGGTTTACTGAATATTTTAAACCCACTGTTGAGACCTACTGCTCAGAAAAGAAAGATTCCTTTCAAAGTATTATTGTTCCTTGACAGTGCACCTGGTCACCCAAGAGCTCTGATGGTGATCTACAGACAATTAATGTTTTCAGGCCTGCTAACACAACATCCATTCTACAGTCCATGGATCCAAGGAATAAGTTCAACTTTCAAGTCTGTTTATTTAAGAAACACATTTCATAAGGCTATAGCTGCCATGGATAGTGATTTCTCTGATGGATCTGGGCAAAGTCAAATGAAAACCTCCTGCAAAGGATTCACCATTCTAGATGTCATTAAGAACATTCATGATTTGTAGAAAGAGATCAAAATATCATTACTAACAGGACTTTGGAAGAAGTTGATTCCAACCCTCACGGATGACTTTGAGGGGCTCAAAGGGTGGAAGAGGTAACTTCAGATGTGGTGGAAGTAGCAGAAGAACTAAAATTAGAAGTGGAACCTGAAAAGTGGTTTCTTAAGATGGAATGTACTCCTGGTAAAGATGCTGTGAAGGCTGTTAATGTGACAACAAAGGATTTAGACTATTACGTAAACTTAGTTGATAAAGTAGTAGCAGGGTTTGAAAGGACTGACTCCACTTTTTTTTTTTTTTTGCGGTACGTGGACCTCTCACTGTTGTGGCCTCTCCCACTGCGGAGCACAGGCTCCGGACGCGCAGGCTCAGTGGCCATGGCTTACGGGCCCAGCCGCTCCGCGGCATGTGGGATCTTCCTGGACCGGGGGACGAACCCGTGTTCCCTGCATCGGCAGGCGGACTCTCAACCACTGCGCCACCAGGGAAGCCCCTGACGTCCACTTTTGAAAGAAGTTCTACTGTTGGTAAAATGCTGTGAAACAGCATTGCATGCTACAGAGAAATCATTCTTGAAACAAGGAAGAGTCGATTGATGCAGCAACTTCATTGTCATCTTATTTGAAGAAATTGCCACAGCCGCCCCCGCCAGCCTTCAGCAAAACCACCACCCTGATCAGTCAGCAGCCGTCAGTACCAAGGCGAGATCTTCCACCAGCAAAAGATTATGACTCCCTGAAGGCTCAGGCGATGGTTAGCATTTCTTAGCAACAAAGTATTTTTAAATTAAGATATGCACATTATTTATTTAGACATTTATTTAGTCTATTGCACACTTA
Organism: Lipotes vexillifer; assembly: GCF_000442215.2. Taxonomy (NCBI): domain Eukaryota; kingdom Metazoa; phylum Chordata; class Mammalia; order Artiodactyla; family Lipotidae; genus Lipotes; species Lipotes vexillifer. The sequence continues at coordinate 169,438 of NW_006775620.1, read as the reverse complement.
ATAGACTACTGTATAATGTAAACATAACTTTTATATGCACTGGGAAACTGAAAAATTCATGTGACTTGCTTTATTGCGATATTCGCGTTATGGCAGTGGTTTGGAACCAAACCCACAACATCTTCGAGGTGTGCCTGTATTTTAAAAATAGTGGAAAACCCCACTTTTAAAATCACACAAAACCAATATAAATCATATTTAATCAGGGGAAACAGTGCCCACCCTGGAGTGGTACTGAGACATCTTAGTGGAGCATTGCATGAGTGCCGTTATGCACCATTTTATGTTTTTAATGCATGGTGTATATTTCAGTGCAAAATAATGCTAAATACAAATATCTGTATTTACAGAGATTTATCTGTGTTGGAATTAAATATTGTCCTGAGTTTTAAGACTTTCTAAGAAGGAAGTCCTTTTCAGTAGTCCATATCATTATTAATTATATGGCTCAGTTCTGGTTTCAGTAAACTTCAGAATTAAAATCTTTATAATTAGTTTTAGCTGATAAATTTCTTTGTGTTACCTACATATTAGGATTGGCTTGCTGGGACTTTGCCCCAGGCATTTAAATTTAGGTGAAAAAATTTTAATTAATGATTAAAAATAAATGTGTGTATGTTAGAGGGTGGGGGGATACTGTGTAGATTATTAATACCCTTCAACTCTCCATCCAGCCAAGAGCTGCTGCCCCAAGGTCAGCCTCCTTGTCAATCCTTGTAGCTCCCAGTCATGCTCATGGCTGCTGGCCTTCCTGTCATCCCCTTTTCCATCCTTCTCCCCCTCCCTTTGCCAGTAATTTGATTGATTTGAGGATGTATTTCTTGCAACTTGGATGTTAATTTATCAGTGAACAGGTGTTATTATTGATACAACATTGAAAAATAAAAGTAGGGTTTTTTTGGATTTAGTAATCTACTTTAATCCTTGCTAAGTGTGTAATAAAAAGGACAGGGAAAGCTCTATTCACAGAAATGGAGGATGTAGTATGTCAATTTGAACTATTGCAGAGGCCTTCTTTGTAAGGTTGGTATACTCAAAACAATTAACAGTTCTTCATTGTTTGGCATTCAAGTTGCTTTTATGAATAAAGATTGTGGCATCATAGCTTACATTTATAATATAATAAAACAGGACCCAATTTGAGAATCATAATTACTGCAAGTTTTAAAAAGTCAATATACAGTAAAATTAGCCTTTTATTTTCATGTACAGTTCTATGAATTTTAGCCCATTTATAGATTTATGTAACTTCTATCACAGTCAATATAGAACATCCTTTACCCCAGAAAATTTGTTTTCCCTTTATAGTGACATCCTTCTCCCACCCCTAATACCTGGCAATCACTGATCTCTTCTGTCACTATAGTTTTGTTTTCTCAAGAATGTCCTATAAGTGGAATCATACAGTTTGTAGCCTTTGAGACTAACTTCTTTCATTCACATAATTATTTTGCAATTGAGCCAATCTGTTGTATATATCAATAGTTTGTTCCTTGTTATTGCTGAGTGATATTCTACTATATAAATGTATCAGTTTGCTTATCCATTTACCTGTTTACTTGTTGCAAGACATTTGGGTTGTATACAGTTTCTTCTGATTATTAATAGAGTTACTGTGAACATTTGTGTACAGCTTTTTGTGTAAATATAAGTTTTTATTTCTCTAGGATAAATTCCTAGGAGTGGGATTGCTGGGTCACGTGTAAGTGTATGTTTTACTTCATAACATACTGCCAAACTGTTTTCTGGTAGGGCTGTACCATTTTGCATTCCCACCAGCAATGTATGAGAGTTCTAGTTGCTCAGAATCTTTGCCAGCACTTGGTATTGTCAGTATATTTTATTTTAGCCATTCTAATGGGTGTGTGTAGTGGTGTCTCATCACGATTTTAATTTGCATTTCCTTAATGGCTGATGTTGATGAACATCTTTTCATGTGAAGAATTGTCTGTTCGAGTCTTTTGCCCATTTTAAAATTCTGTTGTTTGCTTTCTTTACTAAGTTGTGAGAGGTTTTTTGTTTGTTTGTTTGTTTTTATTCTGGGTACAAGTCATTTAATATTTTCTCCCAGTCTATAGTTTGTCTTTTTATTGTTTTAACAGTACCTGCAGAACAAAAGCTTTTAATTTTGATGGAGTCCAGTTTATCATTTTTTCTTTTGTAGCTCATGCTTTTGGTGTTAGGTTGGAAATTGCTTAAATCTCAGATGACATTGTATTTTTCTTACATTTCATTCTGCTATACCCTTTTTGTTTGAATTATTACAGTGCTTTGGAAGTGAAATGATACAGCTAGAAACTTTTCTCCTAAAGTAAAGTTTAATGTTGAATGTTAATGGATGACTTAAAAATATCAGGACTCAGAACCACATCAGTATGATTATTATTATAACTATATAAAAACATATTCATATTGAGGAAATTCTGCAAAGGGAAGGAACGGAAATGGCTGGTGTGGCTCTTTTAAGTCAGTGGTTTCCTAATCCTGGCTATTGTATCAGAATCATTGGGGTAGCTTTAAAAAGAAAAATACCCAGATTCTCTTTCTTTTGATCAGTTTTTTTTTAGATCAGTAAATTGGTGGGCCCCCCCAATTTTTTTTAATAGACTTTATTTTTAGGGCAGTTTTTGATTCACAGCAAAATTGAGAAGGTACAGAGATTTCCTATATGCCCCCCGACACATGTACAGCCTCCCCTACTATAAGCATCCCATACCAGAGTGGCACATTTGTTAAAATAATGAACCTACACTGACATATCATTATCACCCAAAGTCCATAGTTTACATTAGAGGGTCATTTTTTTTTTTTCTTTTTTTGCGTAGTACGCGGGGCTCTCACTGTTGTGGCCTCTCCTGTTGTGGAGCACAGGCTCCGGACGTGCAGGCTCAGCAGCCACGGCTCACGGGCCCAGCCGCTCCTCGGCATGTGGGATCTTCCCAGACCGGGGCACGAACCCGTGTCCCCTGCATCGGCAGACGGACTCTCAACCACTGCGCCACCAGGGAAGCCCTAGAGGGTCATTCTTGGTGGTGTTTATTCTATGCATTTTGACAAATGTGTAATGAAATACCATTATAGTACCATACAGAATATTTTCACTGCCGTAAAAATCCTGTGCTCTGCCTGTTCATTTCTGTTCCACCCTAATCCCTAGCAACCACTGATCTTTTTTACAGTTTCTTTAGTTTTTCCTTTTCAAGAATGTCATATGGTTGGAGTCGTATGGTACGTAGCCTTTTCAGATTGTCTTCTTTCACTTCGTAATATGTACTTAAGGTTCCTGTGTGTCTTTTCATGGCTTGATAGCTTATTTCTTTCTAGTGCTGAATTTCTAGTGCTCCATTGTCTGGATGTACCACAGTTTATTTATTCACCTACTGAAGGACATCTTGGTTGCTTCTAAGTTTTGGAAGTTATGAATAAAGCTGCTGTAAACATCAGTGTGGGGGGTTTTATGTGGACATAAATTGTCAACTCCTCTGGTATTTATTCCAGGGTGCATAATTTTCTGTATCATATAGTAAGAGTATGTCTGGTTTTGTAAGAAGCTGCCAAACTGTCTTCCAAAGTGACTGTTACCATTTTGCATTCCTACCAACACTGATTGAGAGTGCCTCTCGCTCTGCATCCTCACCAGATTCGGTGATGTCGTTGTTTTGGGTTTTGGCCATTCTAATAGATGTGTAGTGGTATCCCATTGTTATTTTAATTTGCAGTTCCTTACCGGTCAGATGTTGAACATCGTTTTATATGCTTATTTGCCATCTGGATATCTTTTTGGTGAGGTGTCCAGGTCTTTTGCCAGTTTTTAAAATTGGGTTGTTTGTTTTCTTATTGTCGAGTTTTATAAATTCTTTGTGTATTTTGGATAACAGTCCTTTTTCAGATGTGTGTGTCTTTTGTTAATATTTTCTCCCATTCTGTGTCTTCTCATTCTCTTGATTGAAATCTGTTAGTCTCCATGGGATTCTATTTCTTTGCCAATTTGTGATCTACTGTTTTAAATTACTGTGTCTTGCTTTATCCTTTGCAAGGCTAGATGTCTTGCATAGCCATCAGTTTTCAGCTACTCGTTTATCCTCTTTGTCACAGCTGGTCCATCCTGCTCTCAGCTTCCATGGTTCTTCATCGTTTCACTCTTCAAATTCCAATTCTTCATCTGGATAATCTTCATGTAGATTTTCTCAAGTGATGATGCTGGTCATACTTGATCTGCGGGTCCCTTTGGCTCTGGTACCACCTCTACATCAGGGTTGCCTTTGCTGGTGCAAAGATTAATCATGTTACAACACACAGTTCCCACTTTTATTTCAAATTTTCTGTATTGTTATGTTAATAATTTGTAAAATAAAGGTTAAATCTTTTTTCACTTTGTGTATTTTGCTCTATATGCCAACTTAATCTTCTTTTGAAAAGCCTGTCTTGGTCTTCATAAAGATTGAATTTTCACCTCATTTCTACCATTTTGTTGTATATGTTTGAAAAAATATGCATTCACTTTTCATGTATCAGAGTATGAAGATATTTTTCTGGGGCAGTTTTATAGGAATAGTTTTTTGCTCATAAAGTGATCTGAGTAATTAAGAGATAGTTGCAGCAAGTGTGCCTAAGGGTATTTATCTTTCATCTTTTAGTCCTGTCCGTGTGTGTAATCTTTCAAAAATAAATATAACAAAACTAACAGTTTATAGCAGCTTATTTTCTGCTAAGTAAAATTCACTGTGACTGATTTGTCAGCATAATTTTTTGAAGTATAATGCAAATAAAGCAATTTTATCATTTATGACACATTGTGCTAGTTGATCGCATTTTAATTTTGTTGAAAGGCAGGTATCTTATACTTGTTGCTATGTTTTAGTGTATAAATCATTGATTTTAGAAAATATGCCTCATTCTATAACTTTTAAAATTTACTTGGTAAATTTTTCATTTATCCAACAAATATACCAAGCATATTCTTGCGTTCCAAAATCAGGGTGACTTTAATACCATTAACATATAACTTGATTTTATAACAAAGGGGGTATATAGAAGTTCACTTAAGTCCTTACAAATAATTAATTCCTAGATATTATGGTGTTTGGAATATATAATTTAATTTTTGTTATGTAGTACGGTTTCTCTAGTATTGTCATGATTTTGATTTAATTGCTACTCAAAGTTTAGTGGTTCAGTGAAAGAATATGAAGGCTGAAGAATTTTGTAAATAGGTACATTTTCAACTTGCTGTGTTTTTGTTTTTAGCTTTAACTACCTTTGGAACTTGCATATGATGAGTGGTAGACTTAATGAGTTGAAATAATTGGTATATTACCACTTTGCGTGAAAGTGTTTGTTTAACACAGTACTGTCAACTAACTGACATGGATGTTTATCACTTTTGATGTAGTCAGCATATTTATGGAGTAATCTCTGGGTGATATATTTGAAGTCAAGGAGCTGAGTCTGTGAACTAAAGATTATATAATAAAATTCTGAATTATGTGGTATAAGCTAGTGGTTTTCATACTGTATGCTTAGTAGAATAGATTTATTGTCCCATCACTAAAATCTCTCACTGACTTCTTTTTCTCTATAAATAAGAAAATATATAGTTTTCTCAACTTCAGCTTACTCTCCCGTGGGTTGAGAGTAATGTGTTATGTGTTTGTTTGTTTTTTTAATCTTTGGCACTTCGAACTACTTTATTCTAGTTCTAATACACAGTGACATTTTATTTCCATGTATTTATAATTTGGGTTTACAGGTGTCTGTATATCTCAACACACATATTAAATAATTTGTTTCTCAGAGAACACCATGACTTCAGATTCTCCCCAACCTGAAAACGTTGAACCACTACTGCAGATTATCTATGGTAAAGAATGTTTAGAGATAGAGGATGTCTCTTTAAGCCGGAGTTATTGAGAGTTGAGCTAGACCATGGAGGATTGGTTGGATTTGAATAACTGCATAGGTTGGCAGTATAGTCCCAAAGTGTTGTAGGAACTTGGAGGACAGAGACACTATACTTTTTCATGACAAAGCTAGAACCAGAGTCTAGATTCTATTTCCTAGTCAAATAATCTTTCAGTTGGACTGGTAGCATAGCAGGAAGAACTAGTGGTCAGTAACCTCATATTGGAGAAGGTGTCAGTAGGCTTGTGGACTGTGAAATTCCTGAATTCTTATCAGGATTGCATTAGGAAGGCATTTCAGACTGAAAGGAACTTTATGTGCAAAGGCAGATATCCTGAAAGAGCTTACCTTGTTGGACGTGGATCATGGTATTGGAGGGTGGGGATGAAATAAAGGGTCTTTTATATGCCAGGCACTATTCTAGATGTGGAAGGTACACATGGAAAAGACAGACTCCCTGCTACTGTGGAGCTTACATTTTAGTAGGAGAAATAATAAACATAAATATGTAATATACTAGTAATTAGTGATGAGTACTTGAGGAAAAATAAAATGTAGGGTAAAGGAATAGAGATAGACGTTATTGAAATGTGTCAGGGAAGACCTTTTTGTGGAGGTGAAACTTGTGCAGAAAAAAAGGCAGAGAGTGAGGTATGTGAACCAGCGCAGAGGAGATGGCAGAGCACATTTGCTGTGTGCAGCTCCATGGTAACTGTAGTGCATTAAGTTAATGGTTTATGCTCACTGAGTGTTTACTGAGTGCCAGACACTGTTCTACCTGTATTAATAGCGGTAATTCAATCCTTAAAACAATCCTATAAAATGGATACTATTTCAGATTTGAGGAAACTGAAGCACAGAGATTAAATACTTTACCCAAGGTTGCACAGCTAGTCGGCGAGCTGGGATTCAAGCCCAGGTAGTTTGACTCCAAAATCAGTGTTTTCGACCATTCTTCAGCGATGGGGGAGGGGGAGCGTAGTAGGAAATTTAATTGGAGCAATAACCTGGGGCCAGTTCTGTGGGGCCTTTGTGGTTCCTTTATAAAGTATTTAGGATTTTATGCTGACAGTGAGGTTAAGTCATTGGCGGGTTGAGAAATGCCCAAGAGGTTGCTTTATGATTCTGGAGGTCAAGAGATGGGTCTGGACTATACAAAACACATTTGTTAGTTATCTGTATATAGGTTGTATTATAGCTTAAAATATTTCTACTGGTCTGTAACATGTTTCTTTGATCTAAAATCGAAGATTCCACTTCATTATTTTGTTGAATAGATATATGTGCATGTATACATATGAGTGTGCGCGTGCTTGTGTATAAAGAAACTAATGAACTTTTCTGTTAATAGGTGCGAGAAGATGTACTAAATTCATTGAATAACAACTTTCTTCAAACACTAAATCAAGCTTGGAACGATCATCAGACAGCTATGGTGATGATTAGAGACATACTAATGTATATGGTAAGTAGAGCTTTGTTGTTTTTCCTTTAAGTTAAGCATTTCAAAACACTGTCTTTTTTCTGTCACATTTGTTTGGATTGGTACAACTCAGTGTGGAAAGCTTTTTTTCTTTTCTTTTTTTTTTAAATACTATTTCCTTCATAAGGGCCAACCTTAGCTTATATGAGTAAAATCTTAGTTGCTCCTATACTTAATGATTAGAATGGAAAACTGAAAGGGAAAGATTTAATATTTTTCTAAATATCTAGCACTTATGCTTCAATATGTGAAATACTGAAAAGTCTGTCTCTTCTTGAGTAAGGGTGGTTGAGTGACATGAGAGATGATATATTCATTCTCTTGCAAGTTTTTAAACCCTAATGTCCTTATATCTTCAGTTACAGGGGATGTCATATTAATACAGATATTTTTGTAATAGCTGTCATCTACCACTCCTAATAATAAATCTCTCCCAGTCTTACAAGGACTGTAAGTCCTTGCAGTATATATATAAATTCTTCAGATATGTATTGCCTTTTTCACCTAGTATTACTGTTTTATTATCATTCAAGAAAAATATCTTGTTCATCAAAACAATTTGGAAAACATGGACCTGAGGTAGGCTGTTTAATAGCTTTCAAGGAGATTAAACTCTCAGGTTTTTTTAACTTTAGAATGATTATTAAGGTTCATCAAGCTTAATTATTGTGTCTGCAAAATCATCAAGCCCAATAACTTCATTGTTTATGTTTGAGAATTTGGACGTAATGATTTGCTTCTAAGATTTTACTCTCTGCTTTTCGAATTTTTATTTTCAGTTTCTTTAGTTTTGATTATTAGTTGTAATGGTGAGAGTGTGTCCTGGTTTCTTTTACTTGGTAGAATAAAGCAGTGATTGGAAAGAATTTCCAATGAGAGCAAACAGCTGTAAAGTTTTTTGTTCTGCTGAGTGAATTCAATCAGGCCTATTACCCCAGGTTTTATAGGCTTAGTGGCAAGAGGGTCAAGGAGAAGCTGCTTCATTTTTCAGGGTTTTGATAAAACTTTTAACAAATTATTTAGCCTTTCTGAGCCTCATTTTCCTCTTCAGGGTATAGATTCATTTTATGTTGACATTTTGAGGTAAATGTGATAGCATGTGAAAACGTATAATGTCTGGGATTTGAATGTGAAATAAGTTAACTTACTGCTGTCCTCTTTAAGTTTTGGATTTGGTGAGTCTTTAAATTCCAACACAAACACTGAGATAGAAAATTACCTGTGATTTCATGGTCCATCACTCTCTTGATAAAAGGAGTATTTTAAAATTATTTTTATACTTTTTATACCATGCTATTTTTTAAATTTCTGTTTTATTTCAGCACACACACATACCACTTTTTTTGTTGGTTGGGGGGCGAATGAAATCTCAGACCTTGAATCCTGGCTGTTACGTGACCATAGTCAAGGAACTAATTATCATTCCTCAGCTTCCTCATTTATAAAATGAAAATAATATTGTGCTAATTGGGTAGAGTGGCCATGAGGCTTAAAGGAGCCTTTCATATGAAGCACCTGTATGGCCTGGACTATAGTAATGTGCTCAGTAAAAATTAACTAGTATTAATATTTCCCATCATCTTTTCATCAAACCCAGCTGGTAGTACCACAACCCTAGATAAACCCAGCAACTTGCCTTTCCTGGGCTTCTGCTGGTAGAAACCCCACTTGGGAAACCTCACACAGGGTAGCTCAGTGCCACTATTTGTCCATTTTCACAAACCTCTAGTCAGCCCTCCACACTGCTCAGTCGTCTCACTCTTTCTCTATTCAGCTCATTCCACCACTTTGAAAGAGTTATTTCTCTTCAAACCTCCAGCTATCCTGCTGGTCCCCTTACTCTTAATAACAGTCTTGCCCTCTGCCTCTCAAAGAGAAGGAGAAAGCATCAGGTGGAAGCTGGGTTCATCTCTTGCCTCTGAATCTACAGGTTTCCCTATATTTTCTCCCCTTTTGTGTTTCTCTTTTTCCCTCCCATTTTAATGGAGGGCAGTGTTTCCTCACCTATCAAATTCCATTTCTTCATTTGTGCTAAGAATCTCATTTCTTTCTGCTTTGTCAAAAAACAGAATTATTTTCAGGTTCTGCCTTTTTACTGGTCTTACTCATCAGCATTAGACACATTCAGGTAACTGGCATCCTCAAAATAAAATCCCACTACATTTTTGGTTGGACCCCTGCACTGCTTCCCAGGGTCTCTCATTGCCATGCACAGCTAAGTGTCTCATAGGAAATGTTGACACTTGCTATCTCTTTTTTCTCATCTTTATTCATTTTGAATATGTTTTAGTCACGCTTCTATCTCAACTCTTCTATTCATTCTCGCTCTTACTAGGATCACCGTGCCTGCGCATCTCTGACAGCAAAACTCACTGCTAATCCTCATGCTCCTTGACTTTTCCAGCAGCATTGGCACAGTTGACTACCGTTTCATCTTCTAACACGTTGGGTTCTTAATTTCTGTGACCAAACACTCCCTTGGTATGCCTCCTACCTTTCTGTTCCTTCTCAGTCACTCTTCCTTCTCCTCTGCCCTTTGAAAGAGAGGCATTCTTGGGGCTTAGTCCTAGGCTTCCTTCTCCTGGTACCTGTTATTTGCTTACCTTAGCTCTCTGTTGTGGCTCTGTGCAGTTGATTCCCACATTATGTCTCCAGTCTCATTCTCTGAGCTTCAGACTCGTAAATTCATTTACCTAGTTGGTGGCTCCCTTCATTGTCTGAGAGGTACTTCAAACTTGGCGTTTCCAAATGAGCTCATAATCAGTGTCATTCCATCTGATCGTGACAGAAACCTGGGAATTATTCTTGTTAGTTTCTTCTCCCTCTCTCCCTACATCATGTATTTCTAGAACCTGAAATTTCTCTGTTTTCATATCTACTACCTAAGACCAAAGCACCTTCATTTCTTAGTAACTAGTCATATAACATTCACTGTGCTCCCCTCTATTCTCTTTTTCATATTGCTCTAGAATTATTACTTTAAAGCACATGATTATGTTACTGCCCTGCTGAAGTCCTTCTCTCTCATCTCAGAATTTTCACACGTCTTCTGTCTGGATATGTTTCTGGAATATTTCCTCCCTTTATGTGATTTTTTTCCTACTTATCCTTTAAGTCTTAGCTTAAATTTCTGGTAAGCTTTCCCTGACTCATGCTGTGTACTGCACACTGGCACCAGCTGCTCTCACTGTACTCGGTACTACTCCTTTTGTAGCATTTATCATTATTAACAACTGTTTAGGGCCTCTTTTTCTCACTAGACTGAACTTTATTGGGGAGGGATGTCTGTGTCACCACTGTGTCTCCAACACCTAGCACAACTCCCTGCACAAACAAGGCACTCACATACATCTTTGAATTAATATACACATTTTTTTTTAATATATCATGCTTTTTTCAAAATGCTTATTAAAATATGCAATTATAGATTCAGAAAGAAATTTAAGTGTTGATAAGGTATCTTCATGTTCTATAAGATAGACTTCTTTCATCATTCTCTTTATTTTTCCTTTTTATGTGTAGTATTCTGGGCTTAGTTAAATAAGTGCTTTTAAAAATTAAGGTAAAATTTATATACATTGAAATGTGCAAAACTGAGGTATATAAAGTTATTTTTGACACACGTATGCTCCTTTGTAACCAGTCCTTCAGTCAAGATAAATAAATGCTTTTAATTTTCCAAAGATCAAAAAAATTTTTCCTGTTGACATCTACGTTATTTTCTGTGAAGATTTTTACCCTCAATCAGACTTATCAGATCACTTTACCTGCTAGATAAGACATACACCTGAAGTGTGCAGGTTTCTAGACAGATTTCTCTTTACTATGAATTCTGGCTCTAACTGTTGGAACTTTAGATCTCAGGCTCAGAGGGAGGAGAGAAGATGCTACACTGTCTTCCCACCTCCCTCCTACTCAGCTAGCTGACTTTTTCTCTAACAAGGAGGTGTCTATCTAAAATGCCCTGCGTGAGCCTCAGTGTATATAGATAGCATGGGACACACTGACTCTTGAAAGTGGAAATGGAATCAATCACAGGTTACGTGGAGGCAGCCGTTGGTCACAATTTGTCCCCACTCACTTTGTTGTTGGCAGGTTCAGCGTTCCAGAAAGAAAAGTGTACATGTCTCTGGATGGAACATGTGATCTATACCCCTTTCTAACATTTGAGACTTGCATTATGTATTTTGCCCCTGAAGGCGCTGGAGTTTGTAATCTCTGCTTTGTTTGTTTCTTATTTTTAATTCATTCTTTTCTTTAAGAAAAGTTAACATGTTAAACTTTTAAGATTGGTTTGAGCCTACTTAGTATAAGTTTCCTTTTCAATTTTTTAATTGTTTAAAAGATTAATGATTAGG
>NW_006775620.1:74451-157686 GCF_000442215.2 Lipotes vexillifer | reverse complement strand
AGGGAAAGATCTGATTATTTTATGGAGAAAATGTGTTATAGGTTATATAATAGCTTTAATGATCAAAATAATCCACAGGTATATTTATATTCAGTTCACTTCCCTCCCCCCCTTAAACTATAAAATGAATACAATATCAAGGGAGAGTTAAATTTATGGATGGTATTCTGTAGGTTACTTTTGAGCAATTAGAATTAATGTCAAAAGATATAGGAAAGCATTTACTATTGTGATATGTAGGCTAATAGAAGGTTAATAGAGGAATTTTCTGCATAAAACTCTGGTTATTTTCAAAGATATTTTCATGTTTTTACTTGAATTTATCTATATTCCCATTCATTTTCACAAATAACAAAGATATAGTACTATTGCAGGTTATCCTTAAAGACTAGAGGCTATAAATTCAAAGTCCTGGGGTGGAGAGTTGACCCAGGAAAGAAGGGGTCACTGCTTCTTTGAGCTATATGGGAAGTCATCAAGGATGGTGGGTGAAGAGGTGAAGTGGAATGTAGCAACAACTTTGTGAAGAGGAAAGAAGCTGAGGAACTCTTCTGATGCTGTTGGTCTCCTTAATAAAGTAGAAGGTGGGACCATCAGTTTTGGGTGACAGAAGCATGTCAGGTGTTGAGGAGTGTGGTAGACTGAGTAATGGACCCCCAGATATGCCCATGACTAACCTCTGGAACCTAGGGATTGTTACCTTATATGGCAGAAGGAACTTTGCAGATGTGATTAGGTTGAGGATCATGAGATGATGTTTTCCTAGGTTATCCTGGTGAGCCCAGTAGAAGTGCAGGGTCTTTATAAGAGGGTTGCAGGAGGGTCAGAGTAAGAGAAGTCAGTATGATGACAGAGGCAGAGATTGGAGTGATAATGCTTTGAAGATGGAAAAGGGGCTATAGCCAGGGAATACAGGTGGCTCCTGGAAGCCGAAAAAGACAAGGAAGTGGATTCCCCCCTCAGAGCCTCCAGAAAGAACCAGCCCTGTCGACATCTTGATTTATCCTAGTGAAACTGTTTTCAGTCTTCTCAACTGTAGAACTGTTAGAGAATAAGTAAGGTACTAAAGTTGTGGTAATTTCTTCAGCAATGATAGGAAACTAACACATGGGGGAAGTTTGGAATATCCCCTGTGCTGGGGTCAACTATCTATAGATAACTAAGTGGATCATCTGTAATTGTGAGGAGATAATTTAGGGTAAGCTGGCACAAATTTTGTATAGTGGAGGCGGTCAGCAGCATTTGTACTTTTTTCAGAGGTACTTAAGCAGTCTCAGAGAAGAATATTCAAAAACTAAGGAAAACCTACTGATACAATTTGGCTTATTCGGTATGGGGAAGAATTCTTAGATAGTAGCATTGTTAAAATTGTTGATCATGGATCTGTGCTGTTTAATAAGCAGGTAAGTGAATCACAAGGTCCCAGGAAACAAGTATTAGGTGTCAGGGATCAGTAGACCTGGAGGTCCAGTTAGAATGCGGAGCAGTTGAAGTGTAACCGAGGAGAGGCGGGAGGAAAGAGGGTCTGTAATACCAGGGACACTTGATGTCTTCTATGATGAGTATCAAAATTTGTCCATACCAATATGTGGGTGAAGGGAATCCTGATAAGATGGGAGATGAAAATTTAGGCATCTGTAAGGAGTGTGTCAGATTGGTCATTATTATGAAAGTTGCAGTTACCAAAGGTAATAGATGTCAAGGAGTAGAGTTGAGAGAAATAATGTAAGCTGTTTGCTGAAGCTACCAAGGATTTGTATGTCCTTGGAGATCAGAAGACAGGATCAGAACATGGTGATGACAGAATTTGTGATTCTGTTTTTTCTCTCGTAGATTTTGATACTTTTAGTTCCAAAAAATACGTCTTTACTGTATTCTAGATTGCACATTGAGAAAAGTTTGAAAATAGCTGTATTCTGGAAGAACATAGATAGGTTGCTTAAGAGTCTTCTTGGTACTTTCTCTGTTTTCAAAATAACATCTTAGAAGAAAATAGGATCCAGTGGCTTTGGGACTGTTAAGCTTCACGCTTGTTCAATACATTTACTTACTGCTTTTGCAAGAAAGGTCTGTGCAGGACAGGTTCCCCATATGTGCTCTAGTGTTTGCGTTTGTGACTGGCAGTATAATACCTTGGCATCTTTTTATGGTTAGGTCAAAAGCCAGGTACTAAGCCTTTATGTAAAATAAAGCTAGGGCAACATCGTAAATACTGTAAAGGTTAAGAGTATTATGCTTGATAATTAGGATTTCTTCCTTGCCGTCCATTTTACCTCCTCTTTCAAACAAATTAATAGAGCCATAAACACCTTGATTACTATGCCCTGTGAACTGTTTTTGTGTGTGTGCACTGATTATGTAGCAATCTATGACTGAGTTTAGGGAGGCAAGTATTAATTCAGCCAGAGGTAGGCCCTGTGGTGGTGCAGTCATATCTTGCTGTAGGAAAGGAAATGAAACTTTTGTCCATAAAGGGGACTGCCCCCCATATATATACACGTGTGTGTGTATGATAATTTTATGTAATATCATATATATATATATGATTTATTTACACAGAGTTGAGCTAACATTCATTCACCTTTGTGCTTAGGTGGATAAATTCATTCATTCAGCAGGTATACAATGACTGTGTATTATGTATCAGACACTATATTCTAAACAACTGGGTTCCTTTTTCCAGTTTCTTCTATCACTGGGCAGTTTTATGATGTGGACATCCCATTTGGGCAGATAATCCTGGTTTCCCAAGCCTAATTTAAGAACAATGATTTTGTCAATGATCCAGGTGTAAGCTATCAAACATATTAGAAATCTTTAGTATTGTTTCTTTTCTCATTTTTTATTTTGAATTTGATAATAAAATTCTCATTGAAGAAGTGACTTTCTAAGGCTTTAGATACCTAATTGTCATCAGAAGTTATTTAAAACCATCATTATTAGAACACTTAGAAACTCAACAAAAATATTAGATACTGTAGCAATTATTCTAACCACTTGATAGTATATTAGCCTTAAACTAATTTGAAAGTCCTCTTCTAATTTTTTGAGACACTTTTGTTGATATATAACATAAATTAAACTGCACAATTTTTTTTTGCCCATCTTTTTTTTAAATGTGGGTTTTATGGGGTTTGTGTTTTTAGTAATTTGTGAGAGTTCTTTATATGTTCTGGATAAATGTTCTTTGTCAAATAATATATGTATTGTGAGGTAGTGTCTTCCATTCTGGGCTTGCCTTTTCTCTTAGTGGTGTCTTTGAAGAGAAGTTTTTCATTTCAGTTAACTTCAGTTTTTCAATCTGCAATTGTTGGATAAAGTGTTGTAAACGTACCAGTTAGTCAGATTTACTAATCAAGTTCAGATCTTCCACGTCTTTACTAAACTTTTTGTCTGCTTGTTCCATCAACTACCAAGAAATATTAAAATCTTCAGATTTGATTTGTTTATTCTTTTAGTTTATATATTTTGAGGTTTTGTTACAAAGTGAATATCAATTTAGAGTTTTATCTTCCTATTGAATCGACTTTTATTTTTCTGAAATATCCTTCTTTATCACTAGTAATACTTCTTGCTTAAAGACTACTTTGTCTAGTGTTACTGTATGAGCTTTCTTACAATTAATGTTTGCATGGCACACTTCATCTCATCTGTTTCTTTCCACCTTTTTGTTAATCGTTGTTTTCCACCTTTTTGATAATCTTTGTTTTTAAATTGAAGCATATAATTCATTTACATTTAATGTGATTACTGATGTATTTGGGTTTATATTTGCCATCCTGCTGTTTTTTTTTTCCTGTTTGTCTTATCTGTTCTTTTGATTTTTTTCAGATTTCTTTACTCCTTTTAGGTGAATCAAGTATGCTTTATTATCCTATACCCTTCCCCCATTAGCTGTTATTTATATATACTTTTATTATTTTAGGGATTACCTTAGAGATTACAACATAGATCCTTGACTTATATAGTTTACCTTATATTAGTTTTTTTTTTTAAACCACTTCTGGATAGTATCAGAGTCTTAGAATACTTTGACTTCCTGGGGCTTTTCCCCCTTAGTTTTTAGACATTTGATCCTGGGGTGCTTGTTTTGTTTTGATGCGGGGACAGGCCTGGTAATATTTCCAACATTGTGTATGAAAAATTGTGGAGGCCCTGGATGATGATGTTTTCCTTCATAGGATCAAAGATCACCATGATCAAGTTGAAGCTGGCTTTTAGGCTTTGTTAAGGTTGATCTATTTTCAGTTTGCCTTTTTTTTCCAGGGCATGTTTTTACGCACAGGAAATAACCCCTTCTGCGGTCTCAGTTAAAAGCCTGAGTTGTTTACTGGTTTGCTCTTCACAGTTACTGTGCCTTGAGATACCAGCTTTTGTCTCTCTCTAGTGCAAGTCTGCCAACAGTCTCTGTTCAGCTCTTTAGTCTCCCAGTGCTGCTTTCTATTTGGTATTTTGGTGTCTCATCCACGCTTAGGTGATGTGTCAGTAAACATCTCAGTGAAAATTGCTTGCAGAGTTTCTGGCTCTTCTTTACATTTCTCTCTTCTTCAGACTTTTGCCTCATAAGTCTTAGCTGCTTGATAGCCAGCCCACCTGTGACTTTCTGCTTGGCCTCTTTTTCCAGTCCTCCAAATACAACAAATGACCCAAGGGAACGAGTGAAGGCGAATGTAGGGCTCCTCTCGGTATACTTGTCTTTTCTCCAGAATCCGGGCCCCGCAAGTCCAGGTTGCTTTTGGTGCTCTTTGATGCTTTTAAACAGTATTTGTTCATTTGTTTTAATTGTTGTAAAATGCACATAACATAAAATTTATTATCTTAATCATTTTAAAGTGTACAGTTAGTTCAGTGGTGTTAAGTACATTCATACTGTTGCACAGCCATCACCTCCATTCATTTCCAGAATTTTCATCTTGCAAAACTAAAACCCGATACCCTTTAAATGATAACTCCCCATTCCCCACCCCCTGGTCACCACCATTGTACTTTCTGTATGAATTAGACCACTCTAGCTACCTCATGTAAGTGGAATCATAGAGTATCTGTCCTTTTACAACTCAAGTTTCATCCATGTTGTAGCCTGAGTCTGAATTCCCTTCCTTAACAGATTAGTGGTTACCAGAGGGAAAAGGGGATGGGGGCAGCGCAAGATGGGTAAAGGGGGTTGGCTGTATGATGACAGAAACTAAACATTTGGTGGTGAGCACGTTGTAGTGTATACAGAACTCATAATATAATATTGTACACATGAAATGTATGTAATGTTATTAACCAATGTTGCATCAATTTTAAAAATTGCCTTTCTTTTTCAGGCTGAATAATATTCAGTTGTATGGATATACCACATTTGCTTATCCATTCATCTGTCAGTGGTCACTTGGCTTGTTTCCACCCTTTGGCTATTTTGAATAATGCTGCTATGAACATGGGTGTATGAATATTTCTTTAAGACCCTTCTTTTGACTCTTTTGAGTATAAACCTAGATGGTAGAATTGCTAGATCATATGGTAATTCTGTTTTTATTTTTATTTATTTATTTACCCTTTTTATTTAAATTTTTTTTTATTTTTTAAAAATTTATTTAATTATTTTATTTA
This sequence comes from Lipotes vexillifer, assembly GCF_000442215.2. Classification (NCBI taxonomy): domain Eukaryota; kingdom Metazoa; phylum Chordata; class Mammalia; order Artiodactyla; family Lipotidae; genus Lipotes; species Lipotes vexillifer. The sequence goes on along the minus strand of NW_006775620.1, from coordinate 152,088 downwards.
TTTGGTTGTGCCGGGTCATAGTTGCAGCATGCGGGTTCCTGCCACTTTTCTTTTCTCTTTTTTTAAAAAAAAAACATAAACGAAAACAGTTATAGATCTTCTTGCCTTGAGGACAAGAAAGTGAAAGAAGAATTATTTAATTAAGCTCCTTGACAGTGTGCTTGATAAACCAACTTTCAGAGCTATTCACTTCAATTTAAAAAGTGGTCTTTGCCTAAATAAATAGCTACCGTTGGTCATAAGTGGGATCAAGCAGGGAAGTGTAGATAAATGAGTACTAATCCATAACTGCCCTTAGTTCGTTAGTGGTGTTATTAAAAGTACTGAACTGCTGGTATTTGAAGCAAAAATTTTATAACAAGCTCCCTCAAAAAATAATTGAGACAAAGGACTATTGTATTTATATTTGTAGTACTGAGTGTTCAGAGTTGAATGTAACCCAAAGGTTAGTTTTAGAATTTGCTTCCCAAATACCTATTTAATCTTACAAGAAAACATTGTTCAGATGAGACACTAGATATGAGTGATATTGAAAGAGCTTATAATTTGTCCTTTCCTTGGGTGCATCATTGATTCCTATGCCCAGTACACATTTATCCTAGTTTGCTTTTTCGTGATACAATGACTGTTGGTTAAAAATATTTCCCGTACCATTTCTTGTGGATAAAGTAGTAAGAGTTATTTTTTTGAGGTTCATTATCAAATTTTTGTTGTTTTATTTTTATTTAAATACCACTCCCTGAGTCATGAAGCTTTTTAGCCCACTTACACAGTCACTCCTTGACTTTGCACAGGTTTAGCTTTCATAAAATATATATTTTCGCATAGTGTGGCTTGACACATCTAAGAATACTTTTGCATGCCGAGTTAGATCTCTCATATATTAGTTAAATATTTAGGTATCTTGGTGGATTAGGTGTCTTGGTGAAGCCATCAGTTAAGGGGAAAAGGTTTGCTTGGTCTAGGAATAACATCTCCCAAGAGGGAACCATAAACAGAGATTTTAAATGTAATTTTATCTCTGTAGTTATGAAACTCACATCCCTTTAGTAAATCTAATGTTTGATCCAGACGTGAGGCTTTCAAATGGATTTTTCAGAACATTTTATACTTAAAATGCTTGTATTTTGGCTTTCAAAAGGCAAATAGAAGCAACCACCAACTTTCTATCTCTGCTGAGCTCTCTTCAATAGATAAATGACTAATGTTGGACTCATACAAAACTACCTTTTGGTCAAATTAAATATTCACATAGAAAGGTATACAAAATAAAAAGTCCTCCAGTGATTTAAATGATTAGAGCTAAATTGATACTGTATTACATAAAATTAACCACTTATTTTTTAACAAAGAGAAATTCCTGTTAGAATCTATTATGAAAGGCTGTTGTGTACCCACAGGCTGAATTCCTTCTGATAGTGCTGATAAACAGTAAACAGAAGATTTAGCATGTTCATTCAGCAAATATTTTAATAATCATGTGCAGATCACAAGTTTATTGTGAATGTGTGCCTGCATTAGTTTAATGTACGCACACATAAACACTCAGATGTATGTATGTATGTATAGCTTTTATTTTAATTGATGGTAATTAATCATATGTACCAAACAATATAAATGACTATTTGGTATTACTCATTTAAGTAGCTATACTCATGTTTGCAGGTTTTCCCTTCTCTATTTATTAGCTCTCTGGTATTTATAATCATATTTCAGGGTTAACAGCTTTTCTTAATATTATGTCATTTAATTATAATCATTATACACCTTGACAGTCTCATATTAAAAGACAAGGGTTTGGCTTTTATCCTACAACATCTGTACTTCCCTTATCCCCAGTCATCCTCCATGGATGTAAATTTTCTGTGCTTTGCTCAAATACTCCAACCATGTGTTACCATCATACCTGGCTTCTTTTACTCTGAAACATTGTTCTCTCCCATATGCATTATGCCTGAAGAACTCATCAGCTGCACCTGGCTCTCTTTCTGTCTTTTTGCCACAGGGCTTAAGGTAGCAGATATTATAGGACAATACAGTTATAGACTCACCTGCTTTGGTAGTGATAGCATCACTGTGTTTAGGATTGAGAAGAGAGTAACCCAGGCCAGGGGAGACTGATAACAGAAAGGGAAGGAGTAATATTGAAATGTGTCTTGATCCCTAGTATGTGTTAATTTTTGATCAGAAAGTTAAGCTTCAAAGGAAATCAGAGTTTTAGAGACTGTCTTTACCAGCCCTTTATGTTACCCAGGACCGGAGTGGGTAAATGACTTACTCAGGGTCACACCACCAGTTAATGGTAGAGCCAGAGATAATACGAAGAATCCTATAACTGATATGTCCACTTTAGAAAACAAACAGTTTGGCAATTTTCATATAGCTCAACAGTACTTCTACTCATAGAAGTCCATCCAAGAGAAATGAAAGCATATGTCCAACAAGAAGATTGTACCCAAGTGTTCATAGCAACATTACTCATAGTAGACTGGAAACAGCCCCAAATATCCATCAGCTGATAAATGGATAAGCTAAATGTGGCATATCCAATACAATGGAATACTTGAGCCCAAAAAAGGAATGAAATACTAATATATGTTATATTAATGAACTGTAGCAACTTTATGCTTGATGGAAAATCAGATACAAAAGATTACATGTTCTATGATTCCACTTATATGAAATGTCCAGGAAAGGAAATGTATAGAAAGAGAAAGCAGAGGAGCTGGAAGTGGAGATTGACTGCGGAATGGCTGGAGGGATTTTTTCTTTTTCTTTTCTTTTTTTGAGTGATGGAAGTATATTCTAGAACTGGATTGTGGCAATGACTACACAATATAGAAATTTACTGTAAATTATTGAACCATGCTCTTAAAATGAGTGAATTTTACGGCATATAACTGCAATAAAGCCAAAAGGGGAAAACGTTAAAAAAATTTTCACTTTAACACTCTTAGTTTACTCTGAAGATTCCATTGCATGTGTCTTTTGTCCTGTAATTCTTAAAAGTAGTTGCCTTTCACCAAAAACAGTAAAATCTGACTTGGTTCTTTGACATTTCTCTTAGCCTAAATTAAGAACATTTGGTTTCCTAAGAAAGAGGTTAGTGTCTTAGTAGACATATGTTAAGTTTGCTTATATCATATGTATGTGATGTTACATATCCCCCACAAGATGTGCTGAATGTCACAGAGGCGTATCGTACAGTAGAAACTTAACAGTACCTGCCCGAATTAACAGTACTTTCTGTTCTAGCTGTGAAACAGCCTGATGGATATACAAAGTTCTCTCAGTGCTGTTCCACTACTTTTCAGTGTATCTTCTCTGTTTTGCTCTTGTCAATTGAGCTTTGCTTACTGAGAGTCCGTTGTATTTGTTTTCAGGCCTGTTTACGCTAGTTGTACTTCTTGTTATTACATCATTTTATATTATGTAAGTCAATAAAAGTGCGAAAAACAATAAAATTTGTTATTTGGCAAACTAGATTGAATGTTTTGGAAAGACTTGATGAAGGCAAATCACTAAATATTGGGTAATTTGGTATTTTAAAAGACTGGAGTGGAAATTGTAAAAATCTAGGCCATTTACATTGCTTCACAGTTGTCTCTGGTCATTAGCCATCTTAAACTGAAAGTAGACAGACTAGATATTTATGATGTATGGGTATATGTGAGAAAGACAGCGTTGACTTCTAATCACAGGACTCATGTTCAAAGAAAAAGTCTTTATCTCAGTGAATGCTTATATGTTTTAAATTAAAATGTTTAAGGTGCTGGTGTGGTGTGTGTGTGTGTGTGTGTGTATGTTTAATAGTTTTCCTCTTTTACCACATTAGCTAGCTAGTTACTGGTTTTGATTGCGTTGGGTAAGAGTGATTCTGTATTTGGTACAGAATCTGTACTGTAGAAATTTATAATCAAAATTGTAAAAATCAAATTTATAAATAATTTATTCAATAATTGGAGTGATTATTTTCTCATTGCTTTATAAGTTATTAGATTTATGCCAGTTTTTATTGAATGTGTTTTGTTTTATGCTGAAAAGTAAGCCAGAATCAGTATGGTAGTGGAGGGTGGGGAGTGTTGGACCTGAAGGTCATGAGAGTAAAGAGTAACTTCAGTACATAGAAAACAGTGAGGCCATCAAAAAGGAGGAGGGAGGTGGTCAGGGCAAAACTCAGAATTTAAGATCTTGAGGAAAGAAGTGTGAAATTCAAGAATTTATTGAAGAAGTCATCAATGAAAATTTTGAACTTAACTGCAAGTTGCTGTCAGGATTTGAAAAATGTGATATAAAATGTAGAAAGTGAGCACCAACAATGCTAATAAAAGAGCAGCTTTCCTTGTAGCCATTAGGTATGTACCATTGTGTGAGCTGAATGAAAGTTGGAGGATAGTGTCTGTGAAGAGAGTGCTACTCATGGAGAATTTAGTAAACATTGGCTGGAAAGGTGATCAAGACCATTTAATACTAATATGGTAGAACTTCTGTTCATGTTTACCTTGTATTCTATTTGGTGTTGCTTGTATTAACAATGTTCCTTTAAAAGTTCAGAGATCACAGTTTGCAGTGAGTCTTACTGTTTTTGGCTTACAAATGCCTTTAAGAATCTGGTGAAAGCTACGGACTCTTTCCAAAATACTTACGTATGAACAAACACAATAATTTAAAAATTTTGGGAAGTTCACAGACCTGCCAAAGCCCGGAGAGATCCTGGTTAAGAACAGAAAGGAATTCTGTTACTAATCCTTTTGTGAATTAAGAACAGTAGTTTTATTTCAGTGTATTTTGGTGTAAATACAGATTTTAAAATATTTCACAAAATAGGACTTTTATGGCCAATAATTCTGGATTATCTGTACTCTATTAAGTGAGACACCAGTAATCATGTTGGTAAGAACTTGAAAGTTAGATGACTACCAGTAATAATCTGAAACGGCAGTAGCTAGGAGTGTTTTAATTATGTAATACTGAATGCTGCTCTGTTATAAGCATTAGAAGCTTTTAACATTTACCAGTAAACAGTCAGCTTAAGTCACATGCATCTGTATTTCATTCAGCTCTCAATTTTACTTAAAGAATATGATCTTCAGGTACAGTATTTAAGAAAATAAGAACCATATTTGTGCATGGTATGGCTTTGGGAGAAAGGAAGTTCTGCCTGCCTTGCTGTCTACCTTTCTCCTCTGCTTTCTGCTGACTTGCCTCTCTCCCTGGGTGGGGTGCTTGCTTTTTTCCTCCCTTTTTCTTAGGGTAAATGGGCAACCGCCTATAGCCATTGTTTCAGTAGCAATTGTAAATTGTAAGGACTTACTATATATAACTTTTATATAACTTGGGAGGTACTAAATCGACCACTTTTGGAATTTTATTTCCTTTATTATTGTAACTCAAAAGGATTATTTTTATGTTCACAAGAGTTGTACTAATGTTTATATTATGATTTTGTTTTAACTGCAGGACCGTGTGTACGTACAACAAAATAATGTGGAGAATGTCTACAATTTGGGATTAATTATTTTTCGAGATCAAGTTGTACGTTACGGGTGTATTAGGGATCACCTACGACAAACGCTGTTGGATATGATTGCCAGGGAGCGGAAAGGAGAAGTTGTAGACCGGTATAATAATCTTTTTACTCTTTGGGTTTTGGTTTTTAGTGGTTATATCTTGAGAACCGATTCACTGTCTTAATTTTATTAAAGTAAATTAAAGTTTGATTGTCCAGCATATTATGAAAATACTCAAAAACCTTATATCACAGTTAACAAAGTTAGCTAGATTGTAACTAAAAAGCACACATTTATTTTTAGAAGAAACTATCCTAAGCTTTTATTGAATATACTTTTAAAAAGCAAATCAGCCATTAGTCTTCTTTTTGATTTTTTTATGTATTTTTTTTATGCTGGCTTTTTTTTTTTTTTTTTTTTTTGCTATTTGATAATATTTTTTTTTTCTTCTTTAAAAGGGCTTTTGGCTAGCATTTATTTTTAAGGTCTTTGAAGAAAAAAAATGTCGAACATAGTCTAAAATGACTAAGAACTCTTGTACCCCTTTTGTTAAGTCATATTCCACCCCCCCCAAACATTGTTGCAGTGCCATTTTTGTGACACTGCAGCCAGAGTGGCTTGAAACATGCAAGCCTGCTTTCTTTGCTTCTTTATATTCAAAGCAGCTGTTAGAGGAAGACTTGTAAAGTTCTTTTTATTTCAGCTTTGGTGCAAAGCCATTTGGTGCAAAAAAATTATATTGCCTAGGAGTAACTGTGCGTTGTACCCATGTCAAGTGCTGTAGACTCCCTCTCTCCTCCCTGCTTCCTGATAGGCTGTTTATTCTTTTTGCACTTTTAAATACACAGGAATATTTAGTCATTTTAAACATATTTTCTTCAAAAATCCTAAGTTACAACAGCATGAGAACTTGAGATAAATAGCTGTGCAGTCAAGATACGCTTTCCAATTAAAATTACTGTAAATCCTTATGTTATAAATTAGTTACTTATGGGAGATTGGTCACTTTGGTTAAAAAAACTTGCTCTGAAAGTCTTTCTAGCTACTTCTGCATCTTTTACATGAATCTTTAATGTGTTTTTATTATCAAGTGGTTTAACTTCTTTTGACAGAGGCGCAATAAGAAATGCTTGCCAGATGTTAATGATTTTAGGTCTCGAAGGACGATCAGTCTATGAAGAAGATTTTGAGGCTCCTTTTTTGGAAATGTCTGCAGAGTTTTTTCAGGTAATCAGTGAAGATATAAATAAATACTCTTTTAAGATGTTCTTAAAATTACTGAATATAGTTAGTAATTTAAGCATTTTGACCTTTTTGTACTGAGGCCCTTTGGGGAAGAGGGTGCAAATTACACCCTTCAGTACACCTGCCCCACAGTCTCACATTCCAGTGAAGGAACTGTCTGAAAATAAGTTGAAGAGGTTGGACTTACACACGTGATTTTTTAAAAATTATATGTATAAAACATATAAACTTAGAAATAACCTTAAATTTTATTATATTTATATGTTACTAATTATTTACCGTAGATTCACAGGCAGTACATCACGAATGAAGTTTCACTATTCAGGCTTTTTGGTAATATAAGTTACTAGTAAAATAAATATAGATATATGTATGATCCCATAAGGCATATATATGTCTTAAGAGCTGTTGATTAGGAAATTAAAAGTCAGTAATTACAGTTGATAAAAATTTGCAGCAGTATGTACAACCCCAGATCAACTACGTTGCTGAAAGTAAAGCTAAACCGGTACTATTTTGTAATGAAATGATAAGAAGTTACTGAGTACTATGACAAATGATAAGACAATAATTATAAGGTCATGATAATCAGGCATTCTTCCTGAAAGCCTCAACTGTCTGAGCAATTTATAGTAGGAGCTTTGTAGTGTTGCTAAAGTAGACTTTACTGGTCAACTTTAGTAATAACTTTTTAAAGAACTAAATGAATAGAACGTTACAATAGCTCTACAGTGCGTCATTCGTAGAAGCCATCGGGTGAGTATAGAAGTAGACTCGGTGGGTTTCGGTGTCCTCTGGACTGGCATAACCCCCAGGCCGCTTTTCAGAAATCAGCCTGTAGCCATCAGGAAGCTTTGTGTGGCCTGTACTGGTGAGCCTGGACCATACTTCATGAACTATTAATTTTATAATGTAGGAAACAGGCTTTATTTTCTGGTAACACAGCAACTACTTCTAGATATTTTTGGCAACGTTTTTGACGTTTGCATTTGTTTTGATTACCTTCATTACAGTATAGAAATACCAGTAGATGATTAATTGTCAGGATCCCAAAGTGTGTTGCAGTGGCATATGGATACATCTGTGTGTATATATAAAATACAGTTTTAACAGTGAAGTGATGGTCTCACCAAGATTTTTGTGTGGTGTGTTAATGTTTATTCTTAGAAACTTGATTATTTTAAACTGCTTTTTTTTTAAAACATCTTTATTGGAGTATAATTGCTTTACAATGTTGTGTTAGTTTCTGTTGTACAACAAAGTGAATCAGCTATATGTATACATATATCCCCATATCCCCTCCCTCTTGAGCCTCCCTCCCACCCTCCCTATCCCACCCCTCTAGGTGGTCACAGAGCATCGAGCTGAGCTCCTTGTGCTGTGCGGCAGCTTCCCACTAGCCATCCATTGTACATTTGGTATAAACTACTTTTTATTAAGAGAATGGGAAATGTTATTAAATTTTGTACATAATTTATATTAATACATCTTCTATTATGTAATTCTTAGATATATTTGTTAATTTTACTATGAGATTGAAGTCAGTTGAGCCAACATTTAAAATTTACTGGAATTTCTCTAAGGCTGGTGTTAGAAGACAAGATTAATAGTAACTCAAAAGCTCTATTTCTCAAACTTTATATATATTCCTTTGAGAGCGGGAGTGGGGTGGCAGGAGGACTTTAGTAACTACCAGTATGCCAGCAAAACTGTATGATAAACATGATGAATCTTTTTAGGCATAATTTTACAATAAAACAAATCAAAGAAGAATTTCCCACTCTCACTTGGGGTCAGATGCTTCATTCTATACTTTTGATCTTCACTGGCGTGTGCTTACTTTTTCTGCTATTTGGAATACACTGGCAAAGTCTGAAAAACGCTGCTTAAGGATAATGTATTAATTAAGTCTTATGTAAGTAATGCTTTAAAGGGTATAATTCAGACTATATGAATATATATAATAAGAAAGTATATAAAATGTTAATAGTGCTTGGGATATTTAGTTTGGTTTATGAGAAACTGTAGAAACCCAGTTAAAAGCAGAAGCCCATTTTGCTTCTGTGTTTTTTTAAAAAAAAAAATCATGCTTCTTATTTGCAGATGGAAAGCCAGAAATTTTTAGCAGAAAACAGTGCTTCAGTATATATAAAGAAAGTAGAAGCTAGAATTAATGAAGAAATAGAACGAGTGATGCACTGCCTTGACAAATCAACTGAAGAGCCAATTGTAAAGGTGGTTGAGAGGGAACTCATTTCCAAGCACATGAAAACTATAGTAGAAATGGAGAATTCGGGGCTAGTACATATGTTGAAAAACGGAAAGACAGAAGGTAAGTGTTAGCAGTTGAAAAATAATTAAATTCTTATAGTTCTACCAGGTTCTCAGGACTTTTTTTTCCTATTGTAGTTTCTGAATGTCAGTTTTCAAGAAGTTGTGGTGTTTGTCATTAATTTATCACTGTTGTTACTTTACACATATTAATGAGGATTTTAGATATTCCTAGTGAATCAAGTGGCTTTTTTTCTTCTTTCATCTTAAGTCTCCTCACTTTTTGTTTTTCTTAACCCAAAAGGTAAGTTTAGGGACTTCCCTGGCGGTCCAGTGGTTAAGACCCCGTGCTTCTACTGCAGGAGGCACAGGTTCGATCCCTGGTTGGGGAACTAAGATACCACAAGCCACACGATGCACCAAAGGGGGAAAAAAAAAATAGAGTAGAGGAGAAAATAAAAGAGCTTAAAAAAAAAGAAGACGACTAATATTTATAAGACCAATGATCCTCACCTATTCCTGTACTTTATATTTCTATACCAGGGTGTTTAGACTCTTCTTTCCCACACACTCTCCTGTAGTTTTTGTGATTCTTTTACAACCTGAAGTTCCAATCTTAAAATTTTTGTAAGCACTTCTTTGGGAGTTAGTTGTGGTAAGGGTACCAAAAGTGCAAAAATATGTGTCTTCCATATTTAGATCAATTAGTAGATTGGATATCTTGTTATAGAATGAAAGAGGAGAAAGGAGAATTGCTTAAAAGTAAACATTTTGGAGATAACTGTAACATTCACTCTTCTTGGCTATTTACCTGATTTTCCTAAAATGTTATTTTGTAACAAGTACCCTAGGAGAAATTGTAAAGAATAGTCATGTTGTCCTCCTCAGTTTCTGAAGGTTTTCTTTAAAACTATGACTGGATAAGTCACTGATATGGTATTTAAAAATAAACAAATTTGGTGCTCTTAGATGAAGTCTTAGCAATATTTTAGCCATGTATTTCTTATAAAATAAATGCATATTGCCTGTTGGGTCATGACATAAGTAGGGAATGGAAAAAAAATTTTAAGTTAATAATTTAAAAGAGGAGGATGTAAGAGGAGGGAAAACAAAGATGGTAAGCAGAGAGTTGTTCCATTCTTTCTCTAGTGGAATCTTTGCCTTGTGTTTTCAAATGGTTATATTTCTATATTATGTGCTAAGTTCCTAAAAAGTTGTATGTAAATCTGTTGTTTTTATTAAACTAGAGAAAGTTACTTTTTAAAAGACCCTTCTGGTAAACCTTTTTTATAAAAGCAAAAAAGCAAAACAAAAATGATTTTTAAAGATGTTTGTCATGTTTTCTAAAATAAGCTACTCCTGGATGCCTATGGTCTGTCAGGGATTGGCAAGCTTTTTTTGTAAAAGGCCAGATAATAAATATTTTAGATGCTTGGACCAGGCAGTAAGCTACTCATCTCTGCTGTAATAGTGAGAAAGTAGGCATAGGCAGTAACACAAACGAATTAAACTTGACTGTGTTCCTATTAAACTTTGATTTTTATTTTTCAAACATTTAAAAATGTGAAAACCATTCTTAATTTGTGAGGTATACAAAAACAAGCAGCGGGCTGTAGTTGGTCCATGGGCCATAGTTTGATGACCCTGATCATAGTGATCCCTGACAGATAGGACTTTATGAAAAGCATTTTCCTTTACTTAAAATGAGAATCTATCCTTTTTTTAAAAAAAATATTTATTTATTTATTTTTGTCTGCGTTGGGTCTTTGTTGCTGTGCACAGGTTTTCTCTAGTAGCGGTGAGTGGGGGCTACTCTTCGTTGCGGTGCGTGGGCTTCTCATTGCGGTGGCTTCTCTTGTTGCGGAGCACGGGCACTTAGGCGTGTGGGCTCAGTAGTTGTGGCGCATGGCATTAGTTGCTCCACGGCATGTGGGATCTTCCCGGACCAGGGCTCAAACCCGGGTCCCCTGCACTGGCAGGCGGATTCTTAACCACTGCACCACCAGGGAAGCCCTCAATTTTCTAATGTACTGTTTAGTTATTGAGTTAATGCTTTCTTAGTCACCTTGGGTGGGGGTTATTGAGGAAGGGAGATGAAATGGGCTTGGAGATTAGAGGCTAGGAAATGTTTGATGGGGAGGTTGTTGAGCATACCTGAATTGTAGTAACTGTAACCTGCATGGAGACTTGTGTTAAAGGCATTAAGTATACCTAACACATGGCTAGTGCTTAATAAGTGCATAAATAATGGAGTATCAGAATAGCCACTTACCATAGTTTCTATTTAATACTTAATGTTCTCCACAAGTAAGCAGCTTTCTGTGATTCTAAATTAAATTTTAAAATCATGGCTTCAATTTTCTTGGCTTTCCACTAGAAACCTAATTGCAGAGTATCTTTAATTATGCTGGGCCCTGCTCGTGAGCAGTATGTCAAGAATGTGTCAGAGACACAGCTTCACCATTATGAAGCCAAATATCTCATAAATCAGAAAGTGAAAAAGTTTTTTCCCACCATGAATGGAGGATGAGTTGGATTGATAATTAAATGCAGATAACATTACGAAATTAAGTTTGAATGGTATCATTTTATTGTTTTATGAAGTGTATACAGAAATAATGATATTTAATTTTTGAATGATGCATATTTTTCATTTTCTCTTTCACATTCTCCACTAAGCCATACATTTATATACAGTGAATTACATATAATGAAATTGTATTAATTTACATACTGTTAAATATACATGTGACTAAGCAAAACTAACAACATAGGAACAAAGTAGACAAAGTTGGGAACTAGTTTGTCAGAGGTATTTGGTATGCCAAGTTTACTGTAGTATATATGTTCATAAATTATTGTATTTGTAATGTTTGTTTTTAACATGGGAAACTTGGTTGTAATTTATAACAAATGTGAGAAACTATCAGATTTGCTGTGTGTAGATTATTTTGGACATATATTATTGATGAAAGCACTTTTTAATGAAATTTGCTTTTGAAAGTCATTGAAACAAATTTTGAAGCCCTTTTTGTAAAACTTGTGTCCAGGTATCTTTAAAATACATACAACTTCAGTTTTAAGATCTAAGTTGCTCTTATAAATGTAGACCAGGGTGGGCAAATTATAGCCTGTCTACCAAATCTGGCCCACTATCAGTTTGTTAGAAAAAAAAAAAAAAATCAAAAGAGTAATATTTCATTACACATGAAAATTATATAAATTTTAGATCTCAGTGTCCATAAATCAAGTTTTATTGGAACACAGTCATGCCCATTCATTTATGTATTATCTGCAGCTTCTTTATGGCTACAATGGCAAAATCGAGTAGTTGTAAAAGAGACCATATGGTCCACAAGTTTAAAATACCTACTCTCTGGTGCTTTACAGAAAACAGTTTTCCAGCCACTGATCTAGAAACTACTGTACTAACTCCATATTTAAAAGTTCTCAATCATAAAGCCTTTTTATATCATTGTAAAGTTTTGACACTATAGCCTCCCAGTAAATTCTTATTTCATAGATACATTAGACGTATGGAAAAGCAGTATTTTAACTCCACATTTTAATCTTGTAAAAAATAGAGTCCAGAGTTTTCCTTCTAAATAAAAACAATGTAGTGAGATTAACCAATTTTTAAAATACACATATTGGCTTAGGTCAACACCTGGGAAATATTAGGGATTGCTCTGAGGAAAATATTAAAGAATAGGAATTTATGCTGTAAATTTCACATGAATTTTACCATGATGTGTAATGAAATAAATCCTAGTATATTTAATTTTATTTGTTGTCATGGTTGTCATTTGAACTTTTGAGATAGATATACTTAAAAATTATCTGTAAGATTTTTAAATTTCTTCCTTATTACATTAACTGCCAGTTATACCACAGTTAAAGTTATCCTTTTGATAGTTGTTTTGCAGTATTAACTAGATTCTAGATTAGAATTATATAGGCTAAATTATGTAGGAACTCAAAACTTCAGTTTTCATTTTTTGTGACTATTATGCTGTTTGGACATCTCTTCCATGTAAACTAAAATTTGCTATGACATTTTATTGATGCTTTTAAAGTATCTCATCTGTAAGACGTATTTTGTAAATGCAATAATAACCATTAACTAGCTTTTTTTCCTGTTTTCCTGGGTTTTTTTTTATTTTAATAGTTTTTCATGTGCTCAGCAAATGATCATAATGGAGAAATAAGCTTCTTTAAGTATAGCAAATTAGCATGAACGGGGATTCAAATTTCTGTTCTTAATTTTTAATGTAGCCAATTTGTGTGTTCGTTCTGATTGCAGACCTTGCTTGCATGTACAAGTTATTTAGTCGTGTGCCAAATGGTTTGAAAACGATGTGTGAGTGTATGAGTTCCTACTTGAGGGAACAAGGTAAAGCCCTTGTTTCTGAGGAAGGAGAAGGAAAGAATCCCGTTGACTATATCCAGGTGAGTAAATACAGAAGATTCTCTTTATCATAAAGTAATTGGTCACTTTTACAAAGCTATGTAGCATGTATTTCTGACTTAATTTTTCCAATGGTAAATTAATATGTAATTATCCTAAATATTTTAGAATTTTGGAAAGCATGTACATTTATATCAGGGATATAAACTCAGCCACTTCTTTTCATTTATGAGCTTGTCTGATGAAGAAGTCTTTATTTAAATAGTCTCAGTTCTTTCTACTTTTTTGTATGCTTTAGTGTTCATATACTACCTTAGTGTGTTCAAGAAAAAATAACTGTGTTTTAGTGACTTTTTGGTTCAGGATATTTTGCTTTCAAGCAATACAACAAATATATTATGCTCTCAAGTTTTTCATATTTTAATATAAATAAGCTTTCTCTGTGTATTTTTAAAGCTAATTTTCTCTCAGGCTCACCCATTCAGTCAAGATAGAGGAAGGTGGGGAGAAAAAGTGAGGAGAATCTTTGGTTCATCTTTAATAGAATAATACATAAATGGAAGATAGAATACTACTCTCACCACTGACATTTTTAACAGGCTTAGAAACAGGCTTGAAAATAGCAATATAGAATCTGTAAGTTTAACACTGAATGCACACATTTATTACCAGCAAAGTTAAATGTGTGTAGTTACACGTGTATTGTTTATAGAAAAGTTATTATAATGTATGCTAAGTTTCTTTGTTTTTATTTGGAAGGGCTTATTGGATCTGAAGAGTAGGTTTGATCGCTTCCTCCAGGAATCGTTTAATAACGACCGGCTCTTTAAACAAACTATTGCGGGTGACTTTGAGTATTTTCTCAACCTCAACTCCAGGTCCCCTGAATACCTCTCATTATTTATTGATGATAAGCTGAAAAAGGGAGTCAAAGGGGTAAGTATTAATGCATTTGAAAATATATTAAGTTTTATTTGTAGATATAAAATTAGGAAATAAAATATAAAATTAGGGAATTTTGTAGATATAAAATTAAACAGTCCTCCTTTGCTGTGCTTAAATGTGCACTGTGATATTTGAAAGGATTGTTTCAAGTATTTGAAACGGTCAAAAGTACTTTGACATTTCATTGAATGTGTAACTGGCATCAAAAACAACTACACATCCATAGACTTGAGATTGTGAGGGTTAGATATGCTATAGAGATAATAAGGAACTAGAAAACAGCTATCCATGTGGCACATAGAATGTTGCTTGCTGTCACCTGGTTCTGGGGGTTACGTATCAGACAATACTTGAGTGCCAAAAATTTGAAGGTACAGACTAGAATAGGTATCAGAAAATAGTTTGAAAGCATATATGGAAGCTCAGTTTCAAGCCTTTATAATATATCTGGGATCTTGGAAGCTCACTGCAGCACAGAAAATCAAAATAAGCAGATTGTGATCACACATGAATTGGTCTTCTTGACTTCATCTTGGGATTTGTGAGACAGAAGGGCAAAGCAACAAATAGGTAGCTATAACAAAGAAACAAATAAGAGGAAGATTACTAAGGGCACCAAATAGAAAATAACACAGCTGAGTAGTCTACCATATTTTTTAATATAAGCTTAATACAACCTGCCACAGCATCATCTTGCCCTTATTTAAAAGATTAGGGGAAAGAGGCCTTTTTACTTTTGGAATTATAACAAGTTATTACCGTTCTGGTTGCACAATTTAGATTTTGAATCAGCTTGTATAAAAATATCTGTCTTTTGGCCATGTAAGTTTCTGCCTAGATACTATGCAAGGGCATGGTAAAATTCTTTTATGTGATTAAAATTTCATTTCTTCTGTTCTCAGTCATCCTTTAATCCAGCCATGTATCACTACATGCCTCCCTTTCAGAGGTAGCCCACTAGGGAGTGGAACTCCATTCCAGCCTCTGATTAATGCTGCACTAGATGAGGATTTAGAGTCATGCTACTAGATAAAGTAGGAGGCACTTTCTCTCACTAGATCCCTCCTTCTGACATATCTCAACCAGATGTTTATGTTTGTTATCAAACAGTGCTTTTAAACTATTGATGAACTGTGATGCTGTTTTTGTAGAACTAAAATTGTGTAATTGTTAAATTGTCTTTTCAATGGTTTGCAGCTAACAGAACAAGAAGTAGAAACAATATTGGATAAGGCAATGGTCCTTTTTAGGTTTATGCAAGAAAAAGATGTATTTGAACGTTACTATAAACAACACTTGGCAAGGAGACTTCTCACAAATAAAAGTGTTTCTGATGACTCTGAAAAAAATATGATTTCTAAGTTAAAGGTAAGGTGTATTTAAGATGGAATGGAAAAAAAAAAGATGGAATGGAGTGCACGTCACTAATGATTATCACATAATTGAGCACCAGCAACATGTGACTGGGAAATACTTAATTGATTTAAAATACTTATTTCTCTAAATTAATAAAACTAGATTTTTTTTTTGTTTTGAGCAGGCTGTACTTAGATTTATTCAAGTTCTGGGACATTCACAGTGTGCTGGAATTTCTCTTGGTGTAGCAGATACATTCATTCATGGAGATCTGGGGGAGGATTAGTACAAGGGAAACAATAAAGGGAATATCACCATATAGTTCTGTTTCACAAAGTGTGGTCCACAGACTACTTGTACCCATATCACCTGATATGGGTGTTTCTTGCTGAAAACATAAGAGTTCTAAGCACTGCCTTCAGTGAGGTTTATGGGAATCTCAGAGAGAGTCTGGGAATTTTGCATTTTAAAATAAAATTCTTGGATTAATCTTACACTGAATTTGGTATCCACAGACATAGAACAACTATTGGAAAGATTTAGGAAGGATGACAGTAACATGGAAGAGTTTCTTTGTACATTTTCTAATAGTAAAATCCATCATTTATTTGTGTATATTTGTTTTTCTTCCACAGACTGAATGTGGATGTCAATTCACATCAAAACTGGAAGGAATGTTTAGGGATATGAGCATCTCAAACACAACTATGGATGAGTTCAGGCAACATCTACAGGCCACTGGGGTAAGATTCTTCATTAATTTCTACTTATATAAATGTGTTTATGTAAAGTCTTTTGTAATGGGCATTTTCATCCAATCAGATAACTGAATTGCTGGTGTTATTTTTTTTTTTAACTTTTATTGGAGTATAGTTGATTTACAATGTTATATTAGTTTCAGGTGTACAGCAAAGTGAATCAGTTGTACATACCATATATCCACTCTTTTTTTTTTAGATTCTTTTCCCATATAGGCCATTACAGTATTGAGTAGAGTTTCCTGTGCTATGCAGCAGATTCTTATTAGTTATCTATTTTATATATAGTAGTGTGTATATGTCAGTCTCAGTCTCCCAATTTATCCTTCCCCCCCACCCCATGTCATTTCTTTAAATGCCATTAGTGACAACATATGTATTGTCTGTGAGTGCTTTAAAAATTATTTCTCCCATATAACCTCTTTTTCTAACTATTAATCTTAAAATATTTTTTCTTATAAAACTTAATCTTCCCCACTTGAAGGAATATACTGAAAATTTAATAAATAGTGATTCTGCTGTTATAACCATTTTTAGGTTAGGGAAGGAATACCAGGCTTAGGCAAGCTTACTGAGTTTTAATGCTCTTCCTTTTACTTTACCCCAGGATGGTGCTATCTTAGAATTGTTACCTGATTTTCCTGTACGTCAGTATTCTTATTCATCTGAAATGTCAAGATAAATGGGCCTGACATCCTCAGGGTCGGTGGAGGGTGAACTGAGTATAAAAACACTGATGCTAGTGTGTTATAAATGTGGTTTTGTATTGTGATTCCCAGAAGGCAGAATGCTGCAACTTATATGGCCTTGGAGTCCAGTGGGGTTTTGTGAAGATTCAGTGGGGTTTAATGAAGTTCAGAATTTTCCCTTCTCTCTTCTTTTTTTTTTAAAACTGTTTTTCAACTGTAACTTTAAGTTTAGAGAACTCCACATTTTTTCTTTAATGTTTTCTCTCTCAACTGACCATATACTACTATATAATTAAGACATGTCGCAACCATTTAAAAAAAAATTGGAGGTCTTTTTTTGATATTTAAATATGAGATCATCACTTCTACATCATCACTTCTACTGGTCCCATAGGTCTCATCACAAACAAAATATGTGAAAATACCTAATTCTGTAGAAATGGACATTTATATGTATTAAGACATTCTGACTCAGAGGGACTTCTGTTTCCTCTTTGTTATAAATAGTTGTGTGATTTGCCTCGGATGTTTACAGTGGAGAAAGGCTGAGAGCAGGAAAGATAGACTCTGTGATAAATAGAAATTTGAGTGGGCAGGGACTGAATAATGTGATTATCCTAGATGTTTTTCTCTTTTAGATTGTTCAGGGATTTGTGCTTCATTCTGTATAATGCATTGATAAAATCATATTTTCATATGGTACATTTTTTGTTTCTTTGTTTTTCTTCCACTAATGTTACACATATTAAGAGCTATAAGGAGATAACCTGGTCTGAATAAATGCTGTATTGAAACCATGTAAAGGAATGTTCCCGGATGGGTCCAGAACCCATTTTTTTAGCTGTCTAATTACCTTATCTGTGGTAGTTGAAGGCCTTTTGATAAGAAAATTAAGGTCTTTATTTACTCTCGACCACTCTCTTGCACTTATTTCATTTAAAAAAGAGGAAATGATTGTTCAACGTGATCATTTCATCAGATTGTTTGCTTTTGTTATTTTCTATTGTTATGAAGTTGTGCATTTTCTGTTCTTGCATTTTGATTATTCAGATATATCCTGCACTTTATGGTGGAATATTTGTTTCATAATTTGTTAACCCAGTAAGTAGAGTACTTATCAAGATGCTCAAAGTTATGTATCTGCTAATCTGGTTGAAGCTTTCACTTTGTAAGGCCATTATTTGCATGCAATTATTGGCTATTTTGTAATTGTTTAAACTAAGGATCATAAGCTTTACGTCTCCTAAGCCTTAATCTTCATTAGAAAGATTTGATGAAAAGTGACAGAGGAATCAAAACAAATCTTGAACTTTCTGAAATCTTGGAACCCTTTTAAAACATCATCAATCCTCAGATAATTCTCTGTAACTTTCTTAAAGGTTCTTGGCCTGTTTAAATATACCAAGAGAATGACTCTTCTGTTTACTTTCAGAAGTCATATTAACAAGTACTTTTCTTAAAATGCTAAATAATTGTGGTATATTTTATTAGATAAGTCATATTTATTATGCTGAGGGAAATTTAAGTGTTTGTGCATTTTTTTCCTGTGTTTTACTTTTTTAATGGGGATAGGAACAGGAAAACCACCTCGCTATCATATTTCTGTTTATTTATATCAGCAAATCATATCACATCCAGACAGACTTTTCTTGTACCTCTGTTTCTGTGTACTTGTCCCTGTCATGTGCTATCTTGGAAAATAAACTGAATGGCTTAAAAATATTACTAAGAGGGGCTTCCCTGGTGGCGCAGAGGTTGAGAGTCTGCCTGCCGATGCAGGCGACACGGGTTCGTGCTCTGGTCCGGGAAGATCCCACATGCCGCGGAGCTGCTGGGCCCGTGAGCCATGGCCGCTGAGCCTGTGCGTCCGGAGCCTGTGCTCCGCAATGGGAGAGGCCACACAGTGAGAGGCCCGCGTACCGCAAAATATATATATATTACTAAGAGAGGTAGAAAGAAAAGGTCCAGACCATTAGAGTAATAGTTCCTTGAGGTTCTTTCTTTTTCTTTTTTAATAAATTTATTTATTCTATTTATTTATTTATTTTTGGCTGTATTGGGTCTTTGTTGCTGTGCACGGGCTTTCTCTAGTTGTGGTGAACCGGGGGCTACTCTTCGTTGCGGTGCGTGGGCTTCTCATTGCAGTGGCTTCTCTTGTTGCGGAGCACAGGCTCTAGAGTGCAGGCTCAGTAGTTGTGGCGCACGGGCTTAGTTGCTCTGCAGCATGTGAGATCTTCCTGGCCCAGGGCTTGAACCCATGCCCCCTGCATTGGCAGGCGGATTCTTAACCACTGCGCCACCAGGAAAGCCCTCTTTTTCTTTTTTTAATTTAACAAATGACTCATTGTTTCTGTGCCAAGCGTTGTTCTAGGCACTGGTTATACAGCAGAGAATAGACAAAAATCCCTGCCATGTTGGAGCTTACTTTCCAATCTGGGAGACAGATGATCAACAAGATAAGTAATTACATAGCACCTTAGCTGGTGATAGGAGATATAGAGGAAATCTGTAGCAAGGAAGAGTGGTCGAGGAAGGCCTCCTTTAAAAAATGACATTTGAGGAAAGACTTGAAGATTAGGGAGCAAGACGTGGAGATATGGGAAGAGAGATAAAGACTTCATTGTCTTGGGTGGATTGAACCAAGTTGTGACCCCCTTCCCAATTACAAGTATACAAACAGTTCTCAGCCCCTTCTCCATTCATCATCTAAGAGTCTGCTGTGATCATCTCTCCTATGTGTCATGTAAGATTTCTGGATTCAATTTCTTTAAAATAGAGTAAATCATTTATTAGATATTTATGAAGAAATCTGAGTGTGGAATACTTCTTGATATTTGTAAACTCATTTTAAAAAATTTCTATCACTAAATCATCCAGGTTACATAAAAATGGAATAATGGTTTAAAACAAGCTGAGAATATTAAAAATAAAGATATTTCCCCCTTTAGAATTTCTGTTGATGTGGTTTTTTTTTGTTTTCTTAAAATTGTAATTTATTTAAAAAGAAAAAATATCTAATTGTGATGGTAATGCTAGCATATATTTTGTAGAGGGAGTCAAACATTATGCAAATGCTTATAGAGCACCTGCTGTGTAGAACTGGATCTAGTGTCCTATGCAGAGGTTGTTAGAATGTGAGCTGCATGTGAAAACATGGAGGTTTTGGTCAATAGAGTTGAAATGTGACTGGGATATTAGGAATGTGTTGTTTCTGTGTTAAGATGGTAAAAATGTTTAAAAGCTGAGATGAAAGGTATTATTCTAGAATTTTCCCTAAAATGATACTGATAATGGCCCCTTGACATTTTATCTGAAAAAAATCTTGAGGACCAAAAACTCTGTACTTTTCAATGACACCAGTAAGACTTTGTTCATATGCTAGGAACTTTGATCAGTATTGTAAATTCAGCATCTTAAACAATAATTATAAATGTGCCAGGATAGTTAAAATTAGGAAAACATTGGATGAGTGTAACTGTTAAGAAGATGTGTTTTATTTGCTGAATGTTGGATATGGAGATAACTACTTTGATAACTCTAACACAGTGTCTGTATGGAACAGATAACACATCCTAGCTAATGAGGGGGGAACATTTTCTTCTCTTTTCCACAGGTATCTTTAGGTGGTGTTGATCTCACAGTTCGGGTGCTCACAACAGGTTATTGGCCCACTCAGTCAGCCACACCAAAGTGCAACATCCCACCAGCACCAAGACATGCTTTTGAGATATTCAGAAGGTAAATGTAGATCAAACTTTGTATTTCTAAGTAGAAATTGTCCAGAATTTAGATAAATTTGAGCATTCAGTAGTGTCCCCAATTGAAGGGGTATATACTCCATTTTTAAAATCTCATGTTATCCTTTATGCATTTAATATGTAAGGATGAATTGCATAAACTTTTCAGAGGAATATCAATGTGCTTTCTTTAGCATTAGTGCATGGTTAGGAGTATATTTTGTATTGTTGATGTCTGACACTAGCTTGGGGTGACTTGCTTATTGGGTTAACTATGGAGAAAGGAGGTCATATAAACAGCGGTGGCTGAGCAGCAGCCAGGGGCAAATAAATGTACTGGTAGAAAGTACTTAGTGTGCTACCTTTATCACTTAATATCTAGCTAAGTTTCTTAGGTCTGTTTCCCACCCAGCCACCCCCACCCCTTATTTAGGGCTTCTTTTCTGTAAAAAAAAATTGGAACTGAACTTGATTCCTAAGGTTTTGTTTAGCTTTTAAAGTCTCCCTTACATATATGTTTGTTAAGGATTGGTAGTTTATAATTTCACATGTATAAATTACATGATTCTCAAAAACCTGGTTTGATTTGCTGAAGGTTTTACTTAGCCAAACACAGTGGTCGACAGCTCACACTTCAGCATCATATGGGTTCTGCAGATCTCAATGCCACCTTTTATGGACCAGTTAAAAAGGTAAATATTAATAGTTTGAAGGTATTTTTATTAAGTAACTTAAAATTAGTCTACAGAAGTGATTTGTGATTTTTGTTGACTTGGATAAATTATTTATTTCTTTTATTTCCTTACCTGTTTCAAATATTAAAAAGAGGGAAACTTCAGCTTTGATTTATTGATTTATGTTCCCTTAGTTGCTAACTTCATTTGACAATATGAAGACTATACCAGTAGCCTTCCTTATGGAATAAATAATATAATTACATGTTTTATTTATAAGATTAGATTTGAGATAATATTGCATAAAATAATGGATCTGAGGGCATACAAAGCCATGAGTTTCTTTACAAAATTCTCAGTCTCCTATAATCCTTATTTCCAATAAATTGAAACCGGGAAAGCTAACACTTAAGATTTGTGAAATGTACAAAATGTTGCTAAAGTGATTATTTAAAAATTAACAATACACTAGAGGAGTGCCTTCATTTAAAGAAGTAATTGCTCTTTTATATGTAAAATTGTGAGGTTTAGAGTAATAATTTACTTTCATTGCTTGGTATAAATCAAATCAGGGTCACTTGGCTTAAAATGGCAAAATAATAAAAAGCTTCTAAAAAAACATTAAAAATACCTAAGTTGTCATCTTGGCAGCAAATAACAGTTGCATTAAATATTTTAATTAAAATCTTACTTGTCACCGCAACACCGAAGTTGTTTTTTTAATATTGTTGAAGATGCCTATATACATGTTCTAATTTTTATATTTAATTGAAGTGGGAAATAGTCCTTAGAGTTCAGTTAGTTGAATAATGTTTGACACTATTATATATTTAACTGTAAGTGGGAAGGTCAAGGATACATACTAAAGAACTCAGCTTTTAATGATTGCTTTCTTGTTTCTGTTTTAAAGGAGAGGGGTTTTTTCCCTAAATAGTCATGTTATCTTTTGAGGTTTTATTAAACAGATCAGTAGGTTTTAAAAACATAATTCATATGTTAATTATTGAGGACTGAATTTCTACTCTGTACTTCTAAATCATAGAGCAGGAATAGGCTTTAAGGACGGCAGAGGTTTTTTTCTCCCCATCCTATGCTGTTATTTGAACTCTTAACCATGATCAGACCACACAGAAAGAAACCTAATACTACTTTAGGGTAGTAGTATAATGGCAGTAGCATCATATAAGTCCATTATTATCCTATTGTGTACTTTTAACATAATTTTAGTTATAAATATAAGGAATTACTCATTACTTGCTCAGATACATTAAAATGTTCAGAATGGAAAAAAATGGGACAGTCCTAAATAAAGACTTTGTGTGTATGTATACACACATATTTACACGTTTAAAATAACATTTCCTTTTTATACAGGAATGAGTTTATATCATTTTGTTAAGGGGAGGTTGGGCATTACAGAACTTATTTTTCAAATATACTGTTAAAGTTACTAGGAGATAATTATATCTTGTTTCTATTTTTATATTTAAAAAATTAAACAGGAAGATGGATCTGAAGTTGGTGTTGGAGGGGCACAAGTAACTGGCTCTAATACACGGAAGCATATATTGCAAGTCTCCACTTTCCAGATGACCATATTAATGCTCTTCAATAACAGAGAAAAATACACATTTGAGGTATGGGCTGGTTATGTGAATTTTAACCAGTTGTATTGTTTCTGATTCTCACCTGGCATTTGGGTTGTTCTCAGATTTAGACTGTAGTGAATAGAGCTGTATGTTTAACTTTTTAAAGAAGTTGCCAAACTGCATCCCGAAGTGATTTTCACCATTTTCACCATTTTACATTCCTGCCAGCAGTGTAGGAGAGTTCTAGTTGCCCCACATCCTCTCCAAAATTTAGTATTGTCAGTCTTTTAAATTTTAGCCATTTTAGCTGGTGTGTAATTGTACATATACATTGTGGATTTAACTTCTTTCCTTGACTAATAATGACATTGAGCATTTTTTATTTGTTCATATGCCACTTATATGTCTTGTTTGGTGAATTCTTTGTTCATATCTTTATCGGGTTTTTTAAAAGTTCTTTACAAATTCTGGATACAAATCCTTCGTCAAATCTATGTTCTGTGAATATTTTCTCACAGTCGGTCACTTGCCTTTTCATTTTCTTAATGTTATATTCTAAAGAGCAGAACGTTTTAATATTGACGAAGTCCAGTGGCCACTTTTTTACATTTATGGTTCATGCTTTTGATATCCTATCTAAGAAATTATTGGCTATCCCAAGTTTGCAAAGATTTTCTTCTAAGTGACTTATAGTTTTAGCTTTTACATTTAGGCCTATGATCAATTTCAAATTAATTTTTTTGGTAATGGTTAGAGGTAAGGATTAAGAATTATTTCCTCCCCACACATAAGTATTCATTTGTTCATTTCAGCATCATTTGTCCAAAACGCTAGTCTT
This sequence comes from Lipotes vexillifer, assembly GCF_000442215.2. Classification (NCBI taxonomy): domain Eukaryota; kingdom Metazoa; phylum Chordata; class Mammalia; order Artiodactyla; family Lipotidae; genus Lipotes; species Lipotes vexillifer. Next base: position 128,068 of record NW_006775620.1, on the reverse strand, counting down.
TTCCCTTTGAATTACTTTGAGCCCTTTATTTAAAAAAAAAAATTCAGTTGACCATATGTATGTGGGTCTATTTCTGCACACTCTGATCTATTTCATTAATTTCTATGTCTATCCTTATGCTAATTTTACACTATTTTGATAGTGTCAACTTTCTTTTTTTTCCTTAGAGTATATATATTATAATATACTTTTTTATATATAATAATATACTTTTTATTTCTCCCATTAAGTCATGATTTGATTGAATTAAATTCATTTAGTCTTTTCCCATACCTTTGATGAGTAGGTTGGAGTTGAAATGAAGATCATGTGATTTTTAATAAGTTTAAATTAAAGATAAGGAATGAATTTTTTAAAAAGCTGTAGAATTATAGCCATGTTTATACTTAACTGAAAATCAATTTTCAGACATAGGTGAATGAATATAGGAAGAAATAAGTTTAAGTTTGAAATGAAGAGCAAGATTAAATTCTAGGCCTATTTTAATACTCATCTCCATATTCCCTTTTTGTGATGATGATATAGTTAAGAGATGACTGTTTTTATGTGATATACCTCAAGGAAATATTTTGAAACGTAAGTATTTTATTTTTAGGTCAGTGGCTAAGCCAAGAGGTTTTGCTCTTATAAATTTCCAGGCGTGTTTTACCTAGGGAATAACTTTAATTTTCAAGCACAAGTTAAATGTGATTGAGTTCTAAAGAATATTGATTAAGTAAGTATTGAGTACCTTACCCAAACATTGTAAGCCTTTTCAGACAGGTGGAATTGAATTATCTTTAACAGCTTGGATGTTTTAATCTGCTGTTCTCATGGATAATATATTTTAAACAAAATAAGCTACTTGATAAATGCTGCAGTTGGTTTTCAGAGTCCTACTTTATAAAGAGCTGGCAAAAATAGTGGGATAAACAAAAACATAAATTGATTTTCTTAAGCCATTATTGGAATTGCTAGTAATTTTAGTGGTTCAAGCTTCCTTTTCTCATCCCAGTCAGCTTGCGATCAGTGAGGCTAGTGAGCATTGATTTAGGTAGAAGGTAAAATTAAGTAGAAAATTCCTGTAATATTTTAAATTTTAGCTAAGTCACAAACCAGAAGCCTGAGCATAAGTGGCGTATGTAAAATGCCATTCCTATGGCTCCAAAACCTTATGGCTGCTTGCATCTCAAACCGGGGAGTAGTGAAAAGGTACATGAAGTTTTTTGTCTTTACTCACACTATGTGCTTATAGTCAGTCTGCCGCATAAGTTTTATTAGACATCTCTTTTACAGAAATTGCCACAAATTAGAGGAGACAGTTAAAAGTATTTAACTATAGTAATTACTAAAGGAAGCTGATCTCTTATCTTTGAATATTCTTTCTTTATAAGTTCAGTAAGATGGTGTATTCATTATTTAATGCTACACAACAGGTCTCAAATTCATGTTTTAAAACCACCACTAACAGTTTATTATCTTTCGTGGTATCTGTGGGTTGGGGATTCAGGAGGGGCTTTCTGGGTGGTTCTGGCTTGGACTTGTTCGTGAGTTTACATTAAGATGTCAGCTGGGGCTTCAGTTGTCTAATGTTTGTCTAGGGCTGGAAAATGCTATCGGTGTGCGCCTTCTTCCACGTGGCTGGCAAGTTTGTTTTGGCTGTTGGTAAGAGGTCTTAGTTTCTCTCCACATGGGCTTTACCTGTTTGGTTGTCCTTGCCTCCTGGTGGCTAACTTTCCCTAGAGCAAGCGATCCAAGAGACCCAGGCAGAACCTGCAGTGCCTTTATGACCCAGCCTTGGAAGTCAAGTATCATCACTTCCTTATTTTGTTGGTCACTCAAGTCAGCCCTGATGCAGTGAGGGGACCACACAAGGTTAAAACATACCAGGATCATTGTGGGCCATCTTGGAAACTGCCTACAAAAGGTGACATTTATTGTAGTGTCACATTTAATCCGTAGTAGTCAGGCTGCTCAGGCTTTTTCCTCTTCTTATATAGTTTTTGGAATGAAGTCCATATTGTGATTTAGAACAGCTAAAATATGGAAATACATATAGTGTTAATCTGTACCTTGGATTTTTAGTAATAGCATTTAATTTTTGAAAGAGGTATGGATATTAATACATATTTTTCTGAATGTTCTTTATTATACTTTTCAAAAATTTCTGAGAATGAGTCTGAAATATAAAAACTAATTGTAGACAGTAGCAAAATTAATGTCAGACAGAATTTGAATAGAAAACCATTAAACAGCAGTGGTAATTGATAATTCATCGAGAACTTACGTCAGTAATGTGGCATAACAATATATGAAGGAAAATGGTTGGAAGTACAAGGAGAAATAGGCAATTCCACAGTTACAGAAATCCCTCACAAATGTACTGATTGACTATACGATAAAAAAGAGGGATATAGAAGATTTGAATAACACAATTAGCAAATTAAAATTGAAAGCTCTACAGGGAACTTTAAACTCAGAAAGCAAAATACACAAATTGTTCTTGGGAAATATCTGAGGCTGGCATAACCTTATTACTAAAACTGAACAAGGAAAATACAAAAAAGAAAGGGAAGCTATAGGTTATTCAAAATAAATACACAAATCTTAAGTAAAATATTATTAGCAAGTTATATTCAGCAGTCTATTGAAATAATAATCCACTCTGTCCAAACAGGGTTTATTCCTGGAATACAAAGAAGGAATTTGTTAACAGATAGTTACTGAGATTTTATAATCATAATAAAATTAACTGATCACCTACTATATTACCAGACATCATTTCAAGGAGAAAATCAATGATTTCCACAAATGTGCAAAAAACACGCGAGAAAAGTCAGTCCCCACTTCTTATTTCCAGATGGGGGACTCGTAGCCACCTAAGAATAGAATGAAATACCTAATGGCATATGGGTGTGTCTAATGAGAGACCTAAGCTTTAAATGAGAGACCTAAGCAAACAGTAATTAGTAGTAAAATGTTAGACACCTTCCCATTAAGATTAGGAACAATTTAGGATACCTGCCTTTACTACTACTATCCAGCCTTGTTCTGCAGGTCCTAATTAACGCACTAGAAAAGAAAAAGGAATGAAATTTATAAATATCAGGAGTTGACAAAGTTTGTAGACAGTATGATTGTCAGCTATAATAATCAACTGAGAAATGAGGAGAGTTTGGTTGAAAAGTTTTTCTATAAATCATACTTACTGTAAGTCAACTTTTCTCTACATCAGAATTAATCTGAAAATGACATGAGAAAAAGGATGTTTTAATAAGAATCATAATCTTTCTAGGAATCATTCTAACCCAAAAAGTAGAAGACTTAATCGAAAAAGGCAATGAAAAGAATATGGAAGGGTAAATGTACCTGAAAGGGAAAGCTATGTGTTATAAAGGACTTTTTTTTTTTTTTAAGTCACCTATAAATTCAGTGAAATGTCAATCCAAATCTGCGGAAAATTTCTTTTCTGAGAAACTTGACAGGCTGATCCCAGAATTCATCTGGACAAGAAAATGCACAAGAATAGGCAAAGAGGGGCAGGGATTTCGGAGATGGGAAGGCCCAGTAAGAGGGAAAGGAGTATGTCTTAATACCCAGACATACCTCAAAGTTAAAATTGTTTTTAACACGTGTAGACAAATAGGTCATTTGAACAAAATAGAGAGTCCAGAAACAGATTAGTATATAGAGAGGTGTTTGGAGTGCGATTATATTTACCATTTCTAATAAACTAAAGTAACTGCTACTTCATTTGTGGGAATGGAAGGAGAGTAGTATGGCGAACTTAGTTTCATGTGTCATAGCAAATGTAAAATCAAAATCAAATTCCAGGTAGATGTAAGCACAAATCTATAAATGTAATAGAAACAAACAATATTTTGATAAGCGTGATATAAGTAAGGCCTTTTTTCAGGCCTGTTACATAAACCACAAAGAAAAAGACTGACAGATTTAACCAAGTAAAAAGTAATAAAACATGTAAATGATGAAATAAGTTAAAAGAGAAGATAAAGAGTCTAGGAGAGGGCTTCCCTGGTGGCGCAGTGGTTGAGAGTCCGCCTGCCAATGCAGGGGGCATGGGTTCGTGCCCCAGTCCGGGAAGATCCCACATGCCGCGGAGCGGCTGGGCCCGTGAGCCATGGCCGCTGAGCCTGCGCGTCTGGAGCCTGTGCTCCGCAGCGGGAGAGGCCACAACAGTGAGAGGCCCGCGTACCCCCCCCCCAAAAAAAAAGAGTCTAGGAGAAATTATTTACAGCAAGTAAGAGTATTGAAAACTGTAATACGTAAAGAGCACCAGTAAATCAGTACAAAAACAGTTGAATAGAAAAACGTGGAAGGAATACGAATAGATAAAGCACAGAAGAAGAGTTACAGATATCTTGTAAACATAAAAAGATGTTTTTTTCTCCTATTGGTTATAGAAGTACAAATTAAAATAATGAGATACCATTTTTAGCCCAATAGATAGGCAAAAGAAAAAGACAGTTCTGTGTTTGAAGGTAGAATGAATACTTATAACTGCTGTGAAGTTAAATAGTTAAGAAACTTGAAAGGCAGTTTGTCACTGTCTATCAAATATAAAATCTTTATAACTCTGAGGAAACAAGTACATTTCTAGAAATCTGCTTCAGAAACCTAGCTCTTGTACTCAGGCAGAAATGCATGCTCCATCACAAAATTGGATACAATCTCAATCTCCATATTGTGATAGAGCAAGTACTATGGAATTCCCTGTAGCTTTAACGTCGTTATGCAAACATGCAAAATCATCAAGAAATTAATGGAAGAATTCATATGGTGTGATCCTGTTTATATTTAACACTAATACTAGTGTATAGGTAAGTATGTTAATGTACATACATGTATATGTGTATTTGTATTCATGTGTGTGTGTGTATACATATATGTAGATGTATTCTAAAAAATGGCATAGAAGGATGAACATTGAATTGCAGTACAGACATTTCCTGACGTATGGTGGTTTGACTTAAGATTTTTCAGCTTTATGATGGCACAAAGCAGTATGCATTCGGTTGAGGCTGTACTTTGAATTTTGATCTTTTCCCAGGCTGGGATCAGCAAGCTGCAGCTCTCAGCTAGGTGACCACAAGAGTAAACAACTGATACACTTATCACCGTTCTGTACCCAGACAACCATTCTGCTTTTTACTTTCAGTACAATATTCAATAATTACATGAGGTATTCAACACTATTATAAAAAATAGGCTTTGTGTTAGATGATTTTGCCCAACTATAGGCTAAGGTACGTGTTCTGAGCATGTTTAAGGTAGGCTAGGCTTAGCTAGGATGTTCAGTAGGTTACGTGCATTAAATGCCTTTTCAGCTTATTCAGTACTATGAGTTTATTAGGACATAACCCCGTTGTAATTTGAATAAGATCTGTAGCTACCTCTAGGAATGATCTGTAGTTGTTAAAATACCACCTAAGAAGGTATTTCTGGTTCTTTGACTATGGTTAAACAATAATACATGTAAATAAGTCACTTTTAGCATGTACATAATAATTACAGTTAACATTCTAATTATTAATAGCACCTATTTAATTTGCTGGGATTAACATTTATATGTCTAAAGTATGTAGACATACTGAGATCATTTGAAGCAAGGGAATATGCATCGTCATCACTAAAGGTCACATTTCTCAGTTTCACTTACCTGACAGTCCTTTAGAAAAGCCTAAACTGTTCTTCAGAGACTTGTGAAAGGGAGAACAACTCTCTCCAGATCAGTTACATACTCTGAATAACACCCTCTTTATGCCCACTCTTCTTGAGCTCCTTTTGAGAAAAAAACAGCTTTATACAATGTGAATCAAAATGATGTATCCTAATATGAAGATTTGCTGCACCATACAGTACCTGTAGATGTGAAGGGACTAAATCGTATGCATGTACAATTCTCTTACCGTCCCGTTGATGTAAAAAGAATATAATGAATTTAAAAGTTACAGATTCACTCTGTCCTGAACTGCTTTTTTTTTCAGTATTACATTTTATTCATGCCATAATAATGTAGCAAAAATTATCACCTGCACTTCAAAACATATTTCATGTTGCTTTTCATATTTAGTATTAATTATCAAGTATTTAAAAAATTTTTTTCTTAATTTGGTTATACAGGCAGTAAAAATGGTCAACTTGGATTGTAAACTTTGATAATATGATAGAAGACCTTAGGTCAGGCTTACTTTGATTATTTCTAGGAAAGAAGTTGCTAAGCAAAGGAGTAGTATGGATAAACTTGAGAGGATGATTGTAGAGTATAAAATTAGCAATCATATGTTGATTAACACTTTGTTTTTTACCTAAATATTAAAGCAGGTCCCTTAATAATCTCTGCTGGATGACATTCTTAGACTACGCTTTATATCTCTGAAACAAAAAGTACATGTCTTTTCAGTATTTTGTAATTTGAACTACCTTTTTCTCTAATTTGTTCAAATAAGTGAGATTTTAGAGTCATAATAGTCAGAAAGTTCTTTGTTGTAAATTATTTAATGGAATTACCTCTCTAATTACTGCTTGGTCAATCTTACTTACTAATTAATCTTTCAGAAAGTCTAATTATGTTAATCTGATGAAATTTCAGGAAATCCAACAAGAGACAGATATCCCTGAAAGAGAACTTGTTAGAGCCCTGCAGTCCCTCGCCTGTGGTAAACCAACGCAGCGGGTTCTCACAAAGGAACCCAAGTCAAAGGAAATAGAAAATGGTCACATATTTACAGTTAATGATCAGTTCACATCCAAACTACACAGAGTCAAGATTCAAACAGGTATCTGGAATTATATTTTTCTCTCTAAAAAAATTTTATATATTTCTTCTTTCTAAAAAAATTCTTAATTGTTGGATTTCTATTTTTTAAAAAGTAATGCTTTTCTGGTGCTGCATGACACATAGGCTTAAGAAATAGAGCACTTTTATTGATATGTGTTCCTGTCAAAATGCAGTTGAATCCAAGTACAGTAAGCATTTTAAAAAGTCATTCATAATGTGAACTAGTATTTATTTCCATATGGTTTTTGACAAGTGAAATGTAATTTTATGAACATATTAGTACTTATAATTGTTTTTAACTGGTTAACTAATAGTCATTGATGTCTATTTTAAAGCATTTACAAATTTCTCAAAATTGGGAGTTACCTGTTTAAAATTTAATCTTTAAATGCAACTATTTATATTTGATAAATACTTTCTAAGTTTCAAAATTTAAAAACCCATATTCTCTCTCTAACTTAAAACCAGTGATGACCCTGTTGTGAACAGATTTTGGTACAGCTTTTTTTTAGGTTGATGGTAAACGTCCTACTTATTGTATATTTAACAATGTTAGGTGTATATTTTCTATGCATTTAAGGAGGAAAAAAGGCACTTTACCTTTGCTGATTTTTAAAACTCTAATGTAGCTTGCTACCTGGTTTCAAAACTAGTATTAGGTAAGCTTCCCAATGCTAGTTTATCCATTACAGCTAATATGTCTGTACAGTAAGATTAACTTTTTAAATGACTACAATTTTCTGATTTGAAAATGGTTTTACATTATATATTAATAAAAGATAAAGTCTTTTAAAAATTATTTTAATGTTAAATATACAATTGATTGCCGGAATATATTGATTCAAGAACATTTTATATACACTTTTGTTTTTCTTTTTGACCCTAATTGGATATTCTTTTCAAAGCAGGGTGGTCTCTCTTCACAGTCTTGACTACTTTGTCCCATCATTGCAAACCTTATCATTGTATCTTATCTTCATCACCAAAATTGATCCATATATTTGGGACACAGATGTATATTAAAAATAAAACAGAACTGTGCTAAGGAGGGTCATGGAATAAAATTGCTTCTCCTCCCAGTACAAGACATATGACTTTATAGTTTTGGGCAGAAATGGGTTTTGGATATCAGGACTTACTTGAATCTCAGATTTGGAGGATATATGGTGATACATATCTGAAATACCCAGCCTCACCCTGCTTTATCCTAAATAAATAAGTGTTTTTGTAATGCAAGATTCCATTGTGTCCTGCAAATATTGTCAGATATTATTGTGATTATCAAAAAAATAGTCTTCTTCATAGATTGTTAATTTTTGGTGTTAAGTGTGTGTGTATAGTATTTTAGATCTGATTAAAATAGGAATAAAGTTATACATGATGAAGAATTTGACTCGATGACCTTTTAAAGTTCTTTTCAGCTGTAAAATTCTGTAAAGAAAAATGTTTTTCATTTTGAAATGGTGCTTAGATTATCTTGGCTCTTACTGATACTTTGTAGAAGTTAAAATTTTCTCTCTGGTGATAAGTATTGTGACCACGTAGTTTTTTTAAAGTTGTCAAAATACATGTTCACCTTTTTGAGAAAGTACTCAGGCTCGTAATCAAATATTCAGAGAGGCTGATCTTACCTACTTATGCTGCTTTTTACCGTGGTCAGTAATAGACATTCAAGCAAAAACTGAAAAGCATTTACTCAAATAACACAACCTTTGAAAAGAATTAGATTCATTGTATTTTACAGTGATTTCTGTAGTTGACAGCCTTCCCCACCACCAGCACTCACCTTCTCTGTCCCTTTCCTCCTAATACATCTAGATACTTAGGCACCCACTTACACAGCACATACCCTTGTTATGCTCTTCTTAAATGCAGAGAGTATTGTGCTAGGCTCTGGGAGTGAGCTCCTGCCCTCACATTTTAAAGAACATCATAATTCAGTGTGTGTCACCACAATCTTCCCATTTATCTTGGAGTATATTAATTTAGGTGACCAAATTTAGATGAACCAAGTGGATTGTTAAAAAGTTGGGTTTTTTCCCTCCACCATTTTATTTTATATATTTTCACATCTGCAGGAAAAGTGAAAAACGCTCTAATAGATAATAGTTAAAATTATGCCACATTTGCTCAAGCACCCTTATTTCCACCCTCGTGCTCTCCCTCTCCTCCCTTCATATATGTATATATTTCCTATAGCATTTTTTTGAATAGCTCTTTATTGGAGTATAATTGCTTCACAATACTGTGTTAGTTTCTGTTGCACAAGAAAGTGAATTAGCCATGTCCCCATATCCCCTCCCTTTTGAGCCTCCCTGCCATCCTCTCTGTCCCACGTCTCTAGGTCATTGCAAAGCACCAAGCCCATCTCCCTGTGCTATGTAGCTGCTTCCCATCAGCCAACTATTTTAATTTGGTAGTGTATGTATGTCGATGCTACTCTCACTTCGCTCCAGTTCCGCCCTCCCACCCCATGTCCTCGAGTCCATTTTCTATGTCTACCTCTTTTTTTTTAGATTCCACATATATGTGGTAATATATGATATTTGTTTTTCTCTTTCTGATTTACTTCACTCTGTGTGACAGACTCTGGGTCCATCCACCTCACTACAAATAACTCGTTTTCTTTTTATGGTTGAGTGATATTCCATTGTGTATAAGTGCCACATCTTCTTTATCCATTCATGTGTCATGGGACATATAGGTTGGTTCCATGTCCTGGCTGTTGTAAATATTGCTGCAGTGAACATTGTGGTACACGTCTCTTTGAATTACGGTTTTCTCAGGGTATATGCCCAGTAGTGGGATCGTTGGGTCATATGGTAATTCTAGTGTTAGTTTTTTAAGGAACCTCCATACTGTTTTCCATAGTGGTTGTATCAGTTTACATTCCCACCAACAGTGCAGGAGAGTTCCCTTTTCACCACACCCTTTCCAGCATTTATTATTTCTAGATTTTTTGATAACGGCCATTCTGACCAACATGAGGTGATACCTCATTGTAGCTTTGATTTGCATTTCTCTAATAATTAGTGATATTGAGCATCTTTTCATGTGCCTCTTGGCTATCTGTGTGTCTCCGTTTGTGAAATGTCTATTTAGGTCTTCCACCCATTTTTAAACTGGATTGTTTGTTTTTTTGATATTGAGCTCTATGAGCTGTTTGTATAGTTTGGAGATTAATCCTTTGTTGTTTCATTTGCAAATATTTTCTCGCATTCTGAGGGTTGTCTTTTTGTCTTGTTTATGGTTTCCTTTGCTGTGCAAAAGCTTTTAAGTTTAATTAAGTCCCGTTTGTTTATTTTTGCTTTTATTTCCCTTACTCTAGAAGGTAGGTCAAAAAAGATCTTGCTGTGGTTTATGTCAAAGAGTGTTTTTCCTATGTTTTCCCCTAAGAGTTTTATAGTGTCTGGTCTTACATTTAAGTCTTTAACCCATTTGGAGTTTATTTTTGTTTATGGTGTTAGGTAGTGTTCTAATTTCATTCTTTTACATGTAGCTGTCCAGTTTTCCCAGCACCACTTATTGAAGAGACTGTCTTTTCTCCATTGTATGTTCTTGCCTTCTTTGTCGTAAATTAGTTGACCATATGTGTGTGGGTTAATCTCTGGGCATTCTGTTTGGTACCGTTGATCTGTATTTCTGTTTTTGTGCCACTACCGTACTGTCTTGATTACTGTAGCTTTGTGGTATAGTTTGAAGTCGGGGAGCCTGATTCCTCCAACTCCGTTTTTCTTTCTCAAGATGCTTTGGCTATTCGGGGTCTTCTGTGTTTCCATACGAATTGTAAAATTTTTTGTTCTAATTCTGTGAAGAATGCCATTGGTAGTTTGATAGGGATTGCATTGAATCTGTAGATTGCTTTAGGTAGTATAGTCATGACTGTTTGCACAGTATTGATTCTTCCAACCCAAGAACGTGATATATTTCTCCATCTGCTTATGTCATCTTTGATTTCTTTCATCAGTTTTATAGTTTTCTGAGTACAAATCTTTTGCCTCCTTAGTCAGGTTTATTCCTAGGTATTTTATTCTTTTTGTTGCAGTGGTAAATGGGAGTGTTTCCTTTATTTCTTTTTCTGATTTTTCATTGTTGGTGTATAGGAATGCCAGAGATTTCTGTGCATTAATTTTGTATCCTGCAACCTTACCAAATTCATTGATTAGTTCTAGTAGTTTTCTGGTGGCATCTTCAGGATTTTCTACGTATAATATCATGTCATCGGCAAACAGTGACAGTTTTACTTCTTCTTTTCCAATTTATATTCCTTTTATTTCTTTTTCTTCTCTAATTGCTATGGCTAGGACTTCCAAAGCTATGTTGAATAATAGTGGCAAGAGGGAACATCCTTGTCTTGTTCCTGATCTTAGTGGAAATGGTTTCAGTTTTTCACCATTGAGTATGATGCTTGCTGTGGGTTTGTCATATATGACCTTGATTATGTTGAGGTAGGTACCCTCTGTGCCCATTTTCTGGAGTTTTTATCATAAATGGGTGTTGAATTTTGTCACAAGCTTCTTCTCCATCTATTGAGATGATTATATGGTTCTTATTCCTTAATTTGCTAATGTGGTGTATCACATTGATTGATTGCATATATTGAAGAATCCTTGCATCCTTGGGATAATTCCCACTTGATCATGGTGTATGGTCCTTTTAATGTGCTTTTCGATTCTGTTTGCTAGTATTTTGTTGAGGTTTTTTCCATCTATATTCATCAGTGATATTGGTCTATAATTTTCTTTTTTTGTGATATCTTTTTCTGGTTTTGGTATCAGGATGATGGTGGCTTTGTAGAACAAATTTGGGAGTGTTTCTCCCTATGTAGTTTTTTGGAAGAGTTTGAGAAGGATGGGTGTTAGCTCTTCTCTAAATGTTTGATAGAATTCGCCTGTGAAGCCATCTGGTCCTGGACTTTTGTTTGTTGGAAGATTTTTAATTATGGTTTCAATTTCATTACTTGTGATACATCTGTTTATATTTTCTAATTCTTCCTGGTTCTCTCTTGGAAAATTGTACCTTTCCAAGAATTTGTCCATTTCTTCATGGTTGTCCATTTTATTGGCATATAGTTGTTTGCAGTAGTCTCTTGTAATTCTTTGTATTTCTGTAGTGTCAGTTGTGATTTCTTCTTTTTCATTTCTAATTTTATTGATTTGTGTCCTCTCCCTTTTTTTCTTGATGAGTTTGGCTAAAGGTTTGTCAGTTTTGTTTATCTTCTCAATGAACCAGCTTTTACTTTTATTGATCTTTGCTATTGTTTTCTTTGTATTTCATTTATTTCTGCTTTGATCGTTATGATTTCTTTCCTTCTACTGATTTTAGGTTTTCTTTGTTCTTTCTCTAGTTGTTTTAAGTGTAGGGTTCGATTGTTTATTTGAGATTTTTCTTGTTTCTTGAGGTGAGATTCTGTTGCTATAAACTTCCCTCTTAGAACTGCTTTTGCTGAATCCCATAGGTTTTGGGGTCGTCGTGTTTTCATTGTCATTTGTTTTAGGTATTTTTTGATCTCCTCTTTGATTTCTTCAGCGATCTCTTGGTTATTTAGTAGTGCACTGTTTAGTCTCCATGTATTTGTTTTTTTACAGTGTTTTTCCTGTAATTGATTTCTAGTCTTACAGCATTGTGGTCAGAAAAGATGCTTGATACAATTTCAATATTCTTAAGTTTTTCAAGGCCTGATTTGTGACCCAAGATGTGATCTTTCCTGGAGAGTGTTCCATGTGCACTTGAGAAGAAAGTGTATTCTGCCACTTTTGGGTAGAACGTTCTATAAATATCAATTAGATCTATCTGGTCTCTTGTGTCATTTAAAGGTTGTGTTTCCTTATTTATTCTCTGTTTGGATGATCTGTCCATTGGTGTAAGTGAGATGTTAAAGTCCCCTACTATTATTGTGTTTCTGTCAATTTCTCCTTTCATGGTTGTTAGCATTTGCCTCATGTATTGAGGTGCTACTGTGTTGGTGCCTAAACATTTATAATTGTTGTATCTTCTTCTTGGATTGATCCTGTGATCATTATGTAGTGTCCCTCCTTATCTCTTGTAACAGTCTTTATTTTAAAGTCTATTTTATCTGATACAAGTATTGCTACTTCAGCTTTCTTTCCATTTGCATGGAATATCTTTTTTCCATCCCTTCAGTTTCAGTCTGTATGTGTCCGTAGGTCTGAAATGGGTCTCTTCTAGACAGCATATATATGAGACTTGTTTTTGTATCCATTCAGCAAGTCTGTGTCTTTTGGTTGGAGCATTTAATCCATTCACGTTGAAGGTAATAATCAATATGTATGTTCCTGTTACCATTTTCTTAATTGTTTGGGTTTGTCTTTGTTGGTCTTTTTCTTCTCTTGTGTTTCCCCCTTAGCGAAGTTTCTTGAGCGTTTGTTGTAAAGCTGGTTTGGTGGTGATGAATTCTCTTAGCTTTTGCTTGTCTGAAAAGCTTTTGACTTCTCCATCAAATCTTCTTTTTTTTTTTTTTTTTTGGCGGTACGTGGGCCTCTCACTGTTGTGGCCTCTCCCATTGTGGAGCACAGGCTCCGGACGTGCAGGCCTAGCAGCCAGGGCCCACAGGCCCAGCCGCTCCACGGCATGTGGGATCCTCCCAGACCAGGGCACAAACCCGTGTCGCCTGCATCGGCAGGCAGACTCCCAACCACTGCGCCACCAGGGAAGCCCTCTCCATCGAATCTTAATGACATCCTTGCTGGGTAGAGTAATCTTGGTTGTAGGTTTTTCTCTTTCATGACTTTAAGTGTATCCTGCCTCTCCCTTCTGGCCTGCAGAGTTTCCACTGAAAAATCAGCTGATAAACTTATGGGGATTCCTTTGTATGTTATTTCTTGTTTTTCCCTTGCTGCTTTTAATAGTTTTTCTTTGAATATAATTTTTTTTACTTTCATAAACATGTGTCTTGGTGTGTTTTACCTTGGGTTTATCCTTTATGGGACTCTGTGCTTCCTGGACTTGGGTGACTATTTCCTTTCCCATGTTAGGGAAGTTTTCAGTTATAATCTCTTCAAATATTTTCTCAGACCCTTTCTTTTTCTTTTCTTCTTCTGGGACCCCTCTAATTCAAATATTGGTGAGTTTAGTGTCGTCCCAGAGGTCTCTGAGATTTTGTCTTCAATTCTTTTCATTCTTTTTTCTTTATTCTGCTCCTCGGCGGTTATTTCCACCATTTTGACTTCCAGCTCACTGATTTGTTCTTCTGCCTCAGTTATTCTGTTATTGTTTCCTTCTAGTGTAATTTTCATTTCAGTTATTATGTTGTTCATCTCTGTTTGTTCTTTAGTTATTCTAGATCTTTGTTAAACATTTCTTGTATGTTCTCAATCTGTACCTCCATTCTATTTCTGAGATTCTGGATCATCTTTACTATCATTATTCTGAATTTTCAGGTAGATTGCCTATTTCCTCTTAATTTATTTGGCCCTGTAGGTTTTTACCTTACTCCTTCATCCGTGACATGTTTTTTGCTGTCTCTTTTTTTTTTAATGAGTGGGGTTGTGTTCCTACCTTACTGGTTGTTTGTCCTGAGGCTTCCGGCACTGGGGTTTGTAGGCTTATTGGGTAGAGCTGGGTCTTCCTGATGAGCTGAGGACCTCTGTGAGTCCTCACTCTGATGAATATTCCCTGGGGTCTGAGGTTCTCTGTCAGTCCAGTGGTTCGGACTTGGAGTTCCTACCGCAGGAGCTTCCGCCCAACCCCAGGCTCATGAACCAAGATCCTGCAAGCCGCCTGGGGCAGCAAAAAAAAAAAAGAACAGTAACAGAGTAAAAAATAAAATTAGATTAGGAAACTAACAGATACGTTAGGAAGAATATAAAAATATAGATGAATCAACAACCGGAAGGTACATCAGATCAGTACCACAATAGTAAAAAAAAAAGAGAGAGAGAGATAAAAGAAAAAGGGATAGGGGCCTTGGCTGTGGAGGGGTTGCTTAAGCAAGGGTGTGGTTTGGGTGGTGGGCAGGGCCTATGCTGAGGACCCACAGGGCTGGAAAAGGCCCTGGGGGCTGTGGGGGGTGGAGCTTAGGCTCAAGGAACAGAAGGGGCCCAGGCTTGCCCCCCACACCCGGTCTCAGAGGGCAGGGGACCTCGGGGCTCAGCAGGCTCCCTGGGCTCAAGTGGTGGGGCAAATGCCCTCCTCTCCTCTCCTGCGCCTCTGGTCTGGGAGGGCCCCTCCTGATCTCCTGGGCCTCCCTCCTGTGCCCCCAAGGACCTGCGTGGCCTGGAGGGGACTTTGGGGGCCAGGGAACTGGCCTGGGAACTCAGCAGGCTCCTTTCCCACTCTTCCTGGTGAGTCCCTCCTGCCTGTGTCTTCTGATCTACCCGGCCTCAGGGGCGCCGATCCTGTCTGGCCTCCACTTCTCCTCCCCCCTCAGTCCCCCTGTGTCCTACCGGTTCACTTTGCAGTTCCTCCTGTCTCCTTGGGCATGAGAGTCCCCCACCAGCAGCCGGCAGGTGCCCTAGTTGTGGGGAGACGCTAACTCCGCATCTTTGCACACCACCATCTTGACTCCGCCTCCTTTCCTACATCATTTTAACTTAATTTGCAAGCATTATAACACTTCCCACTTAAATACTTGAGCATATACCTATCTCAGAATTAAGATTTTGCCACCTAATTGTAATACTGTATCACACCCCCCAAAATTAATAATTCCAAACATCTATATATCACCCATATTTACATGTCCACAGTTGTCTCAAAAATGCCTTTCGTATCTTATTTTTTGGATCCAGGATTCAGTCAAGGGTTCCACATTACATTGATTTTAATGTTTCTTTAGTTCTATTCAATCTAATCCAGTGCCTCTATCTTTTTTTTCCCCTTATGACATTGAATTTTTGAAGAAAAGCATTTTTCTTCTTTAGTTGAGCATTTTATTCTAATTTTACTCTTTTTTATTAAGGTATTGATTAACTTGGGAGAAGACACTGAAAGCAGAATTCTTAACCAAGGGATTCTAATTAGAAACAGCTGAATGAATATGCCCACCAAAATGATCTTCTAGATTGTACAGTCTGCTATCTCCTGGTTGTGCCCATGCCTAAGTCAGCGATGTTGCATATGGTTCTTTGTAATTTTACAGTTTCTCCCTCCAGAAACTTCACATGTATCTCCTATTGATGACCAAATAAACAAAAAAAAATCTTTCTCTGCTGCTTCACTTAGCGCAAAGTTATAAGAGAAAGGGACTTGTATACTTAATTCTTTAGCAGTTGCCTTGAAGACTATAGGGAATAACAGTAAGACTTCTAAAGAGTGGAATATAGTTTGCATTAGTGATATTGAGATTATGACATTTAATAATTACCGGGATACATGACAAGAAATTGTTAAATAATTGATGAGAGGTACAAAAGAATTGTTACGGAGTTTGGTTAAGTGACATTCTAGTGGTACTTAAAATTTTTTATTCAGCTAACTAAATCTTGGCAATACATGTTCTTTCCTCCTCTTAAAGTCCCCACATTTCTCCTGTTTGAGATGCTTTTGGTGAGGTTTAACTTGGAGTCATAGTGGTAAAATACTAGTTAACCTCTGGAAGTCACAAGCAATGAAAATTATTTACTGATAATTTTACTGCTAAATATATCCAGCTAGTGTTTTTCTTCTAGGAAAGGAATCATTGAATTCTATAAAAATAAAATTGGTTTTATTATCTCTGTAAAATTGAACTCCTAATATTTAAAAAGAATAATTTAGAATTGAAGAATTTTTATATCACTGCTTGTTAATTTAAATATTTATTAAAGTAAACGTTGAATTAGGCACTTTTTGAGTGTTTAATTAATAAGTATATGTGTGGTGTATATTCAGAGGTTGACATTGATTTCTCTCTTGATAATAGTAAATTATATTAAGCTTGCTTACAAACATTTTTCCTTACTTTTGAAGTTTACATCATAATCACATGGTAAATGTCTTTATTTCTCTTTTAGTTGCTGCCAAACAAGGTGAATCTGACCCAGAAAGGAAAGAAACAAGGCAGAAAGTAGATGACGACAGAAAACATGAGATAGAAGCTGCTATAGTGCGGATAATGAAATCTAGGAAGAAGATGCAGCACAATGTGTTAGTAGCAGAGGTGAGGACACTTCCAGACTGGATTAATGTAGAAAAGACAAAATTACTTTAACTATTTAAATTTAGGAAAGTACTGTATTCAGCTAATTTAAAATACAATCTTAAAATTAGAAAACTGTAGTCAAATAACACATTATTAAAAGCATGGTACTTGCTTGATAGTTAACATAGCAATGCATCAAAATATGTGCACACTTTAAGAACTAATATGTTTGTAATGAAGATAATAATAGAATATTGTCACATGAAGAATAAA
The DNA here is from genome assembly GCF_000442215.2 of Lipotes vexillifer. Classification (NCBI taxonomy): domain Eukaryota; kingdom Metazoa; phylum Chordata; class Mammalia; order Artiodactyla; family Lipotidae; genus Lipotes; species Lipotes vexillifer. Next base: position 110,933 of record NW_006775620.1, on the reverse strand, counting down.
GAAAAAACTTTTCACTGCTATAAATTTAGTACTTTGATGTAAAACAAACTACCCATACTTCTAAAAATTAATGGCTTATTTATTGAGTAAAAGTTAGGAAACTAAGGAGGGGAAGACCATTGTGAAGCCATTGAAATAGTGAGGAACAAGGTGATTAGGGCTGAATAAAATATTGGTTGAAGATAGCTGAATGAAGACACATAGGAAGTGAAATTGACAGCATTTACTGACTGATCGTGGGAAATGAGAGGGAGGAGTGGAGGACGACTCTGAGGCCCTTGCTTGCTTGGCCAGGTAGAGGCTGGTTTCTTTAACTGAAAAGGGAGGGGCAGTGTGCTGCTGTGTTCCACGGGTCAGCTAATAACACTTTTTATAAGTTGACTTCGTATCACATGGCAGAGAAAGAGAATTATAGGTGAGTGGTCAGTCAGTAATTAAAAAAATCATTAAAAAACCAAAACAAGTAAACCTTTAAGACATGTTGGCAATTAGGTGACTGGTTAGTTTTCCCATTTTCATTGGACTGGTAAGAATAGACATTTGATGGCAGTTCCTTGAGAAGTAAATGGAGGTGAAACCACCAAGTGAGTGGTTTCTCCTTTGAGGTGTTGGCTTGTGGGAAGGGCACAGAGAGCAATACTAGAGGATTAAGTGTTGAGTTGAGGGCTTCTGGGTACTGTTTTTCTAGATGGGAAGACATTGAGTTATATTTATATTCTAAGGATAGGAAGAGATGCTTAAAAACAAAAGGGAAGAAAAATGAGATGAGGGGATACTTGATGTACTCAAGTCTAGAAAAAGAAAGGCGAGAGGGTTGTATAGAGAACACAGGTAGGTGGTAAATGTGTTAACAGGGATACTACCAAATACCTTTCCCGAGAGCCCAGGGCTGGGTGCAGGGGTGGTTGGAATGAAGCATGGAAACAAGCATGGACAAATGGATAAATGTAAGGTTGTGGGAGTTTGAGGAATTTCAAACTGAAATGGCCTCTTTTCTTATGTAAAACAAGATGTGAGGTTATGGTGCTTGAGAACTTGCTGACCTTGAATGCTGTAAATTTGTGTTATCAGTCTAAACCAGAGATTGGCAACCTTTTTTTAAATGGCCAGTTGCAGCATGAAAGCACCTGTAGATAACAAGTGAGTGTGCTGTGTTCCAGGAGGGATTACAACAGGCAGCGGGCTGTATTTGCCTGTGGACCCCAGGTCTACACAAAAGGTGTAAAAACGCCAACTTTACTCAATAAAGAACCAAGTAGTGGATTTTGGGTGATGTAGTAAATGTAGAATGGGTGCTTACGGAACAGAACCAAAGGAGTCAGGGAGTTGAAGGTACTGTTGGGGGTGCAGCTCAGGTGATCTTTTATGAAGGAAGGAGGTGAGGTCAGATGAAGAAGTTATTGATAGCTTAGAAGAAAGGGCCAGAGGATTGATTCAGGGTCTCAAGTGGGTTGAGAACAAGTTTGTTGATACTGGAGTGATAATATTAGCAGAGTGATGGATTTTAGTTGGGGAGTGAAGTGCTGACGTTTCCGATTTTGAAGAGTTAATAATCCATTGTAGCCTTCGAAATGAACTGATCCAACACAAGTAAAAGAGAAGCTGGCTTATGGCTAGATGAGTAATCTGCAAGATCACTAACTGGATTAGTGAGAAAAGCATGGGCTTCAGGGGCAGGAGGATGTAGATTCTCATCTCTTCTGGCTCTATTTACTACTTGTTCATATCATTTTTCCTTTCTGGCTTATTTTCCTCATTTGTTAAACGAGACAACCTACTTTGCAGGGTTAAGAGCATTAAATAAATAAATATACACAAAACTGACTGATACATAGTGCATAGTCAGATTTTGGCTACTGCTGTAGTTAACTGTTTCATTATTACCGATGTCACAATACCTAGAATCCTGACAGCTGTTGGAGAAAATCCCAACAGTAGCACTTAACTATGGACTGGGCATTATTCTAAAGCATCACATTTGTTAACTCATTTAATATACACAACAACTTCATGAGGTTAAGTAACTTTCCCAAGGGCCCAGAGCTAGTAAGTCGTAGAGCTGGGATTTGAATCCAGGCAAGTCTGAGTCCCGAGTTTGTGCTTTTAAACACATTATGCTACCCAGATTCTGTGAATTGGGAGAGTAACCCAGAAGTCATTAGATTATAGCTTCAAAATGGGTTAAACTATATGGTGGTATAAATTCATACTAGTATATTTCCACTAATTCGTCTACTAATCCACTTTAGCATTCACATTCTGATTTGAGGAGGTATGTTCTAGACATACATTACATTTTCAAATAGAATCCTTTTTAATTTTCTGTATTTTTAATGTTCGTAATCAAATTAGTAAAGTTTGAGCTGAGTCTTAAAATTACATATCAGTTCTACTCAAAAATAAGAATTTTTGTGTGTTTATATAGAAATGTTTTTTGTTTTTGTTTTTTAATTTTCTGGTAGGAATTAGTGTTTTTTTTTAACCTTCTCTTTTAGGTAACTCAGCAGTTGAAGGCTCGATTCTTACCAAGTCCAGTTGTTATTAAAAAACGTATCGAAGGACTCATTGAGAGAGAATATTTGGCACGAACACCTGAGGATCGCAAAGTATACACATATGTAGCATAAAATGCATTCAGAAACTTGATTTATTATTGGACTGTACTCTTCGCATGGACTGGGAAGTTCTTTTAAATCATTAAATATTAAGACGACCATCTCTTCTATTAAATTACAGTACATGTTTTAGACCATTCAGATCAAGCCTTTACTCCCTTTGAGAGTTTTCAACATCAGTTGATTGAGCTTCAGGCTTTACAACGTTTATCCCTGTAGAGATCATCTTTACAGTTCCTCGGGAAAATGTGAATGTGCCGCGTTTTGTTTTCAATACTGTATGAAAACAGGAAAAAATAAAACAAAATTTAGAAAATACAGCTCATTAAAATAAAATTGTTGGATTTCATTTCCCCAGGTCTTCAGTGTTCATGTAAATGTGTTTTTGTAGTGTTGCTTAGCACTTTGCGCATTGTATAAGTTGGGTAACAGAAATGGTAAAAGAAATGACACAATTCCCAATTATCTCGCTCTGCTTAAGGCATTTCTTTAGCTCGTCTTGTTTAAAGGTTTGATAAATATACAGAGACCCAAGCATAAAATTTGAGCATGCTTTATTCTACCACTTGCACTTACTAATCTAATAGCCTAATGACCAGGAACCTTTGTTTTGGGCTCAGTATACACCCTGGTTTGATTTTTCCCTACTGTAATTTGAGATGTCACAAATTCTTACAATGATTAGGTTTTGTTCTGCATTATCTCTAGAGAAAGAAAATATTTTAGTATGTATAAATTGTACAATAATTTTTTGCTGTTGTACTCACTGCTAATAGTGGATTGTATAGGGCAGTGTTTTTATTTCATTTATTGTAGACAAAAATAAATGAATTTAGTATACACATAACTCACTAATTCAGGTGTGTCAGAGCACAAAGTTGGCAGCTGGTTGTATTTAATTCAGCCCCTCTGAAAAGCACATACAGTCTACACTTTGTTTCTAAATATCTTAGGTTCACCCTCTCTTAAATATATATTTTGATGAAGCTGGGATGCACTGTTAATTTTCTGTTTCAAAATGCATTCTAAAGATGCAATAAATATGATTACCTTAATATTTTTTAATAAGATCTTTAGTTCTTGCAGCTGCATTTTGGAAAGTGATTAAGCAATATTTTTCAAACCTGATGATTCTTGGATCATTCTTAAGCTGTTGTCCTCCAAAGAGTCATCGTTTCATGTTTTCAAAAGATGTGCTTTGTGCTGAAGATCCATGTCAGTTATCCTGTGCTTCCAACTTTCACCAATATTTTTTACCTGATTGATCTGCTGAGGATTATAGTTTGCTTTATTTTAACTTCAGAGTATTTTTATCTTCAGTTTTATTTAATTTTGTTTTCATAAGACAGTGTTTCAGATATGTAATTGGGGCAAACCACTATAGATTTCTGTTGATAGAAAAATGACATGTTACTAATAAGTTCAAGTAACCAACTGACTATGATACTGTTGATACATTTATTAGAATGTATGTCTCAGAAGATGGTATCTGTTTAAATTTATGGTCAAGTTACAACTGAATTCTAATATGGATTAAAAACTCCACATAAATATTTTTCCCCATGCGTCTTGGGTTATAATTTTCCTTTAAGACTTGCAAATATGCTCTTCCTACATTTAATTTTGTCTCCATCTGTCCTGTAGAATTATAAGTCTTATGCTCTTAATCTCTATGTTTTCCACTTCTACGTGATGCAATTAAGATACAAATGAAAACTATCATGAACATTATTCTCAGGATACTTTCACCATACTTGAGTGATAGTAGGTCAGGTGTAACAAGGAAAGCTGAAGGGTTTCCCTTTCTGATTTTACACAATTGTAATTTCTTTAATGACAGGGTGTTTACCTACAGGAAAATACTGGTTATTTCACGTTTCATAATTTTTTTATTAACTTGACAATCTGAGTGTTCTGTTTCCCAAAGTGTTGTATATATCATTTAATTGGTATATATATAACACTTTGGGAAATAGAACACTCAGATTGTCAAGTAAATAAATATGAAAGATGTAAAAACTTCCATTTGAAATCTAAATGAGACATTAAAACAAAAATTTAAGTGTTGGTTTGAACTATTAAAAATCAGTCAAGTTAAATTTATGTCATTGTCTCAAGTGTGGATGTACAAATCACATCTAGAATTCAGAGACATACTTGTTAGTTTTGGAGAACAGGTTTGATATTTATGCTTTTAAATGCTTGTAAATATATTAAAACATTTCTGAATTGCAGTTGTATGGTGGGCGAAGGCAACCATTTGCATTCAGTTGCATTTCAGTCAATTGCAGTTGAGTCAAGTGGTCGCAAAATGATGCTGCATTGAAAAAGAAAATTGGATCACCTAACATGTTTTATATGTTTTAGCGCATTTTATTTTAGCTCATTAAGCTCATAGTGATACATTTTGACCTTGCTTTTCAGCAAGAGATCATTCATGCCGTTTTTCTTCATTTTTTAATGTCTTAATCTCAAAGAATAATGCATCCTAACCATTCATTTAATCCTGTTGATGTGAATAGATCTTGGTGATTTACTTGAAGAATTTTAAGGAGGATGGATGCATAGTTTTACAACTGCAAAAATGATGTACTCTTTGTTCACTTGTTAAATTGTAATTCTCTGCTATCATTTTTGAATCCAGGACAGTGTTTATTTTGAATTGTTATATAGTTATATTATTTAAAGATTGAAAATTCATTGCAGTTAGGGAACACACAGCCTCACAAAATAAACTGTGGTTGTGATTGCAAGGTTCTTTATGTCAATGAGTTTTAAAAGGGGATGGGGAAGGGGTGCATGTCTCGCTAAAGGATGTGTTAAAATCACGTGTGTAGCACTGTAAATATAGACATGTACCACCCCCAAACTGCAAGATGCTGGTACACTTTCTTGACAAAGAACTTGTCATAGTGAAGCACTGTTGATGTTCCATCCCTCTGTGTATGTTGGGTAGCAAGAAAGGCTTAGATGGCAACTAAGGGATCTTACAATTATGCCTCCATCCCTAGGAGACTAGTTGGCATGATCTCAGGCTTCTAAATATTTAGTTCCTAATTTTGGAAAATAACCGTAGTGTGTTAAATCCAGATAATGCTGGGGGGTTTTTTGTTTACAATTTTAAATACTCATTTTGAATAAGTATTAGAGGGTTATATCTTTGCCTGCCTACTGTAACTTAAGACTCAGTTTTTATAGCCTTGTTTTTCACATGGTATCTGATGAATACTATTAGATTGTTTCAGTCTGGGGAGGAAAGCTATCACCTATCGAAATTGTAGATCGTGTATTCTCTATGGTGCATATAGTCAGTCAATAAGTGTTTTGTACTCTTGATAAGAATGTTAAAACATTTCAGGTTAGCAAAATAACATAACATTTCTATTCCCAAAAGCAGAAGTAATAGAAATGTTAAACAGTAACAACATACGTACTTACCATCATGTGCCAGACACTATTTCTGAGTGCTTTTTATATGTATTTCATTTAGTCGTCACATGGGCTCTATGAGTTGAGAACTGTTAATTATACCAGCGTTGCCCAAGGTTGCTACTAGGAAATGGCAGAGCCGGGAGCTGGACCTAGGTTTGATCATATGTCTGGCTCCTAGCTTATCTTCCATATTGCAGATTGGCATCGTTTTCTATTTATAAACGTATCATTTAGTTTGTATCTCATTCACATGAAAAAGAACTTATGGCAAGCTAAAGTTAAAGATAATACACAAAGCATCTCAATATGGAACTTGAAGCATCTCAATATGGAACTTAAGACATTTTTATTGCCTTTATATTACTTGCTGATCACAGTTTTTAGTAGGAAGGGATACAGGGAAGGTAAAGGCTGCTATTCTGGAGTCTTAGTGAATGTCTTACATATTTTAATGGGTAACATGGATAGATGCTTTATTTAAATTCAAATCTTGGGTTTTGAGAAACATTTTACTTACTGCATGCCTTTTCTATACCACATCATTTATGTAGCCAGAAGTAAGAGAAGACCTAAGAATGACTGAATATAACAAGTAATGATACAGAGGTTGGTCATGAAGCTAACTTAGGGAAACATGAATAGCTAGAACAACTTGAAAGCCGATTTAATAATTTTAGAAATAGCAAATTTGTAAATGGGTCATTTAAGTGATTTGATCCTTAGTATTAGGGTCTAAGGTGAACCTCCAGTAAGCCATGCCAAGATAACTGTGTGAGGAGCTCAAAGTAATCTTAGGAACATTTTAGTCACAATGAAATTGTCGAAGTTCAGGATTCAGGTAAAGTACAGTTGAAATAATACACGAAATTTTAGGAATTTTTGCAGTGTGGGAAAACTAAAATTCTAAGTCTTAAAATTCTTTCTGCAGTTGTGATTCTTGAATAAATGCCTCAGCACAATGTCTGGCATGTGGTGGGTGTAGGCACTCGGTAAATCTCAGATGAATGTGCTTAACGATCACGAAGTGATTTGGAAGAAAGTCTTAAAAAAATTGAACTTCGTAAATTAAAATTTGTACTGCTTTATCAGGAGAATGACAATATTCATGGAGTAAGGATTATATATTTTTTACTTTTATAAATGGAAATCACTTGATGTTTGGTTTTTAACTAGGTAAAAAGTGGGAAGTGTAGACCAACTGCTGGGTTGTTCCAGATGGTATTAAATGCTGATTTTAAAGCCCTCTTTGACTCACAACATCCCATGGAAAAAACTCACTCAGACTAGTGATATAAAAATTCATGATCCCACTTAGAGCTAATGGGGTACAGGAATTTGGGCACAGGTCTGTGTGATTCCAAAACCTGTGCTTCTCTAATTAGTGTTAATGTGTCCCCAGTTGTTTTGGCAGATGATGGGCAAAACTTTATGAACTGAATTTGCATCTGAAAGGTGATTTTCTTGGTGAGTATTATGGTGAAGGTTTGTGTTGTTTTTTTTTTTTTTTAGAAAGTGTTCTTTGGAGAATTTGATACTGTGAAACTTGTGTAGAACCTGCACAAGAGAAAATCTGGCAGAATATTAGCTGTGCATATCACTGTATGTGGTATATGTGAATTGTTTACAGTAAGTTTATAGAACTGATGTCAGATAACAATATCTGTAGAATTAATCTTTTATTTCCTACATGATGCTATCCTCTGTATTAAAAAAATAACCACTAGACTGATTTTTTCTTTTTTAATGGAATGCAGTTAGTCGTAAGCAGAAAGAGACAAAACTTACCTAAAGGGCATGGAATCAAGTGAGGAAAAGGATGAAATCTGCATTTTGTTGCAGTGTGTAGCTCTAGCAATAGGCAACCAGTGTATGTAACTGTGAAATAGACTCTGTCAAAAGCCTGCTGCAACTTCTACATCTGAATGAAGGGGGTGGGGTGGGAGGGGAACGCCCTTAAGAAAGTCTATACATATTGGGTTGGCCAAAAAGTTCGTTCAGATGTTTCCGTAAGATGTTACAGTACTGTGTTTATAGTTATCACTTTTAAAAAAATTCCCGCTCTCGGGTTTGGCTGCAGAGGTGTTTTGCAGTACTCCTAAGAAAAGCAAAGTTACTATCTTCTGACCAAAATTCATATTATCCAAATTTGTAGTAAGGCATCTAATCCACCTGACTTGAGCTGATTAGAAAATAATGCAATCCATTCTCAAAGAAGTGACAGGTTGCAGTAGCTTTTAAAAGCTGTTCCAAAAGAGGAGTGACAAGTGCTTTGGTGTTTTAAAGCCTACAAGTACACCAGAATTTCTTAAGGAAGGTTTAAAACCAAACAAAAACATAATGCCGCTTGTAGATTATGATTTAGTAGGTCTGAGGTGATTCTGTGCAGCTAAATTCGGGAACCGTTGCTTTAGATTACATGTGTTATAATAAAGCATATAAGTTCCCAGTTTTCCTAATTGAACATTCATTTGATATGGTATGCAAGTTATGAGATGCTCTTACACATCTTACATGTACTTATTAAACCTCAGCTGGTTATGGCAACATGTTGGTCAAGTCAAGTGGTTTGATTACCAAGTGGACCAGTTAATTTCAAGCTACTCATGGTCACAGATCACAGTGTTAATCACAACCAATCAGTTGTCATTAGTGGATCCTCCTAAATCCGGGGTGGGGGTGGCTGGATCAGTAATATTGTAATATTGTCCTCATAGTCAAAGGGGAACCTGTGGTCTTAGAATTTTAATTAGGCACTTCCACTGGGAGAAATTAAATTTAGAAACCAAGTGTTCATAGCCCAGTGACCTCCATCCCATTAGTATGAGTTTAGATAGCAACGTAAAAGAGTGATTCTAAGAAAAAACTCAGTGCCCACTGAACTGATTTGGTTTTTTTCTCCCATAAAGAACCATTGGTTTAGAATCAATTTAATGAGATCTGGGTGACAAAAAAGTCGGTATCTTTGTGTTGCCAGCCTTGTAAGATCATAAACAAGTGTAAACCATAGTTTTGGCCATTATCAGTGTAATCCAAATGGTGCAAAGTATTTGCCGGGAGAGTTAGTCTGGTTTGAGGATCATCCACTTACTCTGACAGGAGGTGACTCCCTTAAGGCCACAGTAATTGCTGTGGATGGATGGATACACAGCATATTAATGTTTACTTACCTTTCTAATGTTTACTTCTCCATTGGCCTCAACCAGGAATCCAGTGGTAGAACTAGGTGACAAATGGCGTTACTGCTCCTGAGGGAGATTTTTCCCTCTGTAGCTTTACTTAGAAAATTTGGAACTAGAATTTATCAAAGGAGCAGCTGCTGGCATGCTTTCACTGTAATAGCTCTTAGCGTGATACCTGTCACTTAGTTTTCAAATGCTAAATTCCACCCCTTAAGAACAGCATTCACTTATGAGACAATGGGTAGGCTCCTCCCCGTTCTGTATAGTTAATAGCCCCGCTTACGAACCCAGGCTGCTGTATTAGCCTCATTACATCATGCTCTAATCAACTGAGCCCATTACCTAGAAACTTTGATTTATATACTAAGCCAGTTCATACTGTTCTCCCCTTGCCCTTGAACTAGTATATCTTGAAATAAAAGGCTTAATTATCTATTACGAACTTCCTGCAATCCTTCCTTAAAAGCCCCATATTTCCTACTTCGCAATCAATAAGACCAAAAAGTGAGTTGCTAAAACAGTTATGTACAATACAATCAAATTATTGAAATCCATTTTTTTTAATTGGAGTATAGTTGGTTTACAATATATTAGTTTCAGGTGTACAGCAAAGTGAATCAGTTATATTTACTCATGTATTCACTTTTTTTTTTTTAGATTCTTTTCCCATTATAGGCCATTAAGAGTATTGAGTAGAGTTCCCTGTGCTATACCGTAGTTTCTTATTATGAAAGCCATTTTCGTATAAATGTTTTTGTACATGTATATATGTATGTACGGTAGACCCTTGAACAATGAGGGGTTTGGGGTGCTGATACCCTCCTACCCCACCCCACCCCCAGTCGAAAATCAGTGTATAACTTTAGTCGACCCCTTGTATCTGCAGTTCTGCATCAGAAGATTCAACCAACTATGGATCGTGTACTGTAGTACATATTTATTGAAGAAAATTCTGTGTCTAAGTGGACCTGTGCAGCTTAAACTGTTGTTCAAAGGTCAACTGTGTGTGTGTGTGTGTGTGCCCATGGGTTTGAGTATGCACATTTGTGTGTGCATGATGAGTGACATTAGATCTTAAAATTAGGTATCGGGTAGATGGTAATTTCTGTTATAAATTACTAGATATATAATTTATCAAATGGCAAACCACATAGTAATAAAGTGAGTTTAGACCCATTTTACTTTACTACCTTTGCTAAGAAACAGTGTATTATTAAATATCGGTAAAATTCTGTTAGGCAAAAAATGTATGCATACATATAAGCCTGCATAGAAGGAACTCTAGGAAATTTGTTGACTAATAAATATTCGAGTTGTATTCATATGAAGTTAACTTCACATGGTTAAGTGTGTAATATCAGATATTGTGATGTAAATAATTTCCTTCTTTGGTAAAAAATGTACATACTGGGGCTTCCCTGGTGGCGCAGTGGTTGAGAGTCCGCCTGCCGATGCAGGGGACATGGGTTCGTGCCCTGGTCTGGGAAGATCCCACATGCCGTGGAGCGGCTAGGCCCGTGAGCCATGGCCGCTGAGCCTGCGCGTCCGGAGCCTGTGCTCCGCAACGGGAGAGGCCACAACAGTGAGAGGCCCACGTACCGCAAAAAAAAAAAAAAAAAAAAAAAAAAAGTACATACTAGAAAAGCAAAAACAAAAACTCTACATGTATACAAAAATGCTGCATTGATCTAGCACAGCCAAAGATTTACATGATTTATATTTTTTGTAATTTCTGGTGTTAGCTTTCTGCAACTGTGTTACACATGTATGCACCTTTTTTGAGAAGAGGTGAGTGTCATGATTCTGGGCATCAACTATAGTAAAGTTTTGTGCCTTTTGTCTAGGGCTTGTCTGTGGCCTCCCTCCAAGTCTGGCGGAGTCTGGCTGCAAGTTGCCTTCTTGTTCAGTATGCTTGCCTCTTAACAGCCTCATTGCTTCTCCTGTGCTACAGATGGAAACAAAATAACTGCAGTGGTGAAATTGCTATTCAGAAGTAAAGGAGACTAAGACGCAAGGAGGGGAGGAATAAAGGGCCTTGCTTTGAGAGAGTTTGCAGGGCAACTTGGGTTTGGATTCTGAAGTGTAGGGGAAATCTAACCTCCAGAATAATGGCGTGTGATTGCATAATGTAAAATTGCCTCTACATTGACTTCTAGTTCTTTAAGTTTGTCAGTCCAGATTTACTAAAAACGAAACAAACTTTCTTGAAAAAGGAGTGAAGAAGTTAAAAGGGGACCATGGAGGATTGGGTGACAATAGCAAATCCCATTACTGAATTCACTCAAGACAGAGTACGTGCAGACAACTTATAAGATGTGCGTATTTTCAGAAGGTACCAACGTTAGCGATGGGAACTCCCATGATCCACAGGTGGAATTTGGGTGTTGCTGTTAAGTGAACGTTCCCAATCTGTTACCTTGTTTGTGTATCATATGTGACCTACTACATTTAAAGGATATGAATGTAATGAAATTTAGTTAACTTATATTGACTAATATAGTTTTGCATAGAATTCGTTTGTTTATATTATGTATCTTTAAATAGTTAACCATGCTTAATATGTATCTTCACACCTATTTAGGTATATATCTTCTCTGTGCCCTGTAGAGTTTTATTTAGGCACCGGCGACTCAGCAGTGAGCAAAATAGACAAAAAACCTTGCCCTCAAGAAGAGTACACTGAGGAGAATTGCCAAATATAATGAATTATATAACATGAAAAATGTGATAAGAACTGTGAGAAAAAAATAAAAGCAGCTCAAGGGCACGAGGAGTGGCATGGTGGAAGGTGGTTAGGCCCTAATTCTGAATAGGATGATGACCGTAAGTCTGTCTTATTTAGAAGGTCGCATTTGAGCTAGTAGGATTTGGAAGAAGTGAAGGAGCAAGCAAGCCGTGCCAGTATCAAGAAAGCATGTCCCAGGCAGAGAAATAAGACCTACATAAGAAATAAGAAAGACCTGATTAAAGTGTTAAAGCAACAGAGATGGAGCTGACGTTGCTAGTGCAGAGTCGGGGAGGGAGAGAAGTGGGAGGTAAGAGGGGCCGGATGGTGGAGGACTCTGCAGGCCCTAGAGAAGACTGGCTTCTACTCCAAGTGGAATGGAGAACCATTGTGCAGGCTAAACAGAGGAATGACACCCTCTAACTCATCCTTTGGAAAGACCACTCTAGCGGCTATGTTCTATGGCTACTGCAGTACCCCGAGGTGGGAGATGATGAGAGCTTGGACCAGGGTGGTGGAAGTGGATGCAGAAAAGTGATGAGATTCCACATATATTTTACAAGCAGAATGTGATTGATAGGATGTGGGCAGTGAAAGAGATGACACCAAGGCATTTGGTCTGAGAAACTGAAAAGACAGATTTGCCATTACCTAATAGGGGGAGAAGGTGAATAGGGTAGTTTTCTCTTTTCATTTTTTTAGATTTTTGACATTTATTATTTTTTATTAATAACCTTTATTTTTTAGAGCAGTTTTAGGTTCACAACAAAACTGATCATTTTATTTTCAGGGAGGGGTGAGTTGAGTTCACTTTAGAGCCTGTTAAGTTTCAGTGTCTAGCAGACAACCAAGTGTATACATCGGCTAAGGGGTTAGATATACATTTGCAGTTTAGGGCAGGGCTGTGGGGTGGAAATAATAAATTTCAAAGTTGTCAGTAGGTAAATAGTATTTAAAGCCATGAGACTGGAAGAACATACCAAGGACATGTGTCAGTTATCTACGTGATGCCTCTCAGCTCCAAATGCGCCCTTCATCTGTGCAAATGGACCTGCGCCCTTTAAACAGTTCTCCTTTGCCCGCTGACACGTTGTTAAACTCTATCAGTAGAAGGTATTGATGGGACATTGCAGGGGAAAGAGTTTTCTGTCCTGGGTCTGGTGGTTCACCCACCAGGATCTAGTAGGAGAGGGCCCTTTTCTTCAGTCCACTGCTCAGCTTGCACTGTTTTACCAGTGCTAGGTGCCCACAGGGTGTAGCTCTCTCCAGCATTTAGCCACCACCCTCAGTAATTTCTTAAGCCCTTGACTCAGGCTTAGCAACTTGGCTGGGAACCCCAGACAGTGTGGACCTGCACTTCAGCCAAGATTGCTGCTCCCTCACCCTCTCCTCAGGCCCCACCCCCCAAGCATGCCAAGAGGCCTTAATAAACCAGCCATTTGACTTTCATCCCACGCAGCATTCTAGCCATCTGGGCCAAGCCATGCACAGAAGTTCACAACGGCTCTCTGGTCCCTGGTTCCGGCAGTGCCTGCGGTGGGGCACCAACCCCCTCTGCACACCCAATTCCCTCTATACAACCAGCACCCTCTGTACAACCAACCCCTCTGTACAGCCAGCCCCCTCTGTACAACCAACCCGTCTGTACAGCCTGTACCCTCCATACAACCAACCCCACTGCACAACCAACCCCTCTGCACAAACAGCCCCCTCTGCACAACCAACCAATTCCCTCTGTTAAGCCACTGAATCCTCTGCTCACCTACATCCTGGGGGTTGTTCCTCATGGCCTTTCCAGCATGGACACTCAATTCCGAAAGTCCTTGTACCTGCAGCCGCACAACTCCCTCCACACAACTGCCACCAGCCTTGGCTTGCCTGCACCCCAGAGGGTTGTTCCCGCTTGCCGGGCGATCACGGGTCAGGAGATTCTCCTCCTTCCAGTGGACGGCACCTGCGCCGCCTTCGATTGTCCTTCTAGCGCTCTTTGTCAACCCTAAGGTGCCCATCAGGGTTCTCTTGCAATCTTCACAACTTTCCCCACATAGCTTAATAATTCCTTATTTTAAACTTCCCCTGTTTAAATTACTGTGTGGTATCTGCCACCTGATTGGACTTGGACTGATACCAGAGTTGACAGTAAAGAGAGAAGACGTTTAAGGATTTGAGCTCTGCGTCACCTCACCATTAAGAGGTTGGGAAGAGGGTCTAGGAAATGAGAGTGTAAGCAAGTGGCCAGGGAAGGAGAAAAGCCAAAAGAATATGGCATTGCATCATAGAAGCCAAGTAAAGAACATGTTTATAAAGGAAGACATCATGTGATATATATACAATAGAATACTACTCAGCCATAACAAAGAAGGAAATTTTGCCATTTGCAGCAAAATGGATGGACTTGGAGGGTATTATGCTAAGTGAAACAAGTCAGACAGAGAAAGATAAATACTGTATGATATCACTTATATGTGGAAGCTAAAAAATAAAACAAACTAGTGAATATACGAAAAAAGAAGCAGACACTATATAGAGAACAAACTAGTGATTATCAGTGGAGAGAGGGAAGGGTGAAACGGCTTTATAGGGGTAGAGGATTAAGAGGTACAAACTATTAGTTATAAAATAAGCTCCAAGGATATATTGTACAACATGGGGAATATAACCAATATTTTATAATAACTATAAATGGAATATAACCTTTAAAACTGTGAATCACTATATTGTACACCTGTAACATATATAATATTGTACAGCAAATATAATTCAATACAAAAATTCTAAAAAAAGGGAAGTAATCAACAATGTTAAAAAGAGCTGGTTATTCATGTGTGAGGAGAATTGAGGATAAAACACAGGATGTAGCAACATGCAGATCATCGGTAACCTTCACAAAAAGCAAAAAACTTAGAATATAGAGTTCATCTACCAACCTCCTACCCAAAGCATCCTTGACAGATCTTTCACCCATACAGAACCTCCCAAGTTTTCTTGGAATATCATTATTTATTAAGTCATTGTATTTATGAACTTTAGGGCTTTACAGTATTTGAAAAATAATTAGAAGCCTCAGTTACTGTAAGCATAGAAAGCATAGAATATTGAGATGTCTTCCCATACTTCTCCTTATGTATTAAGTTAATTAATATTTATTGAGCACATATTGTGTGACAGGTATTGGTCTAGGAACTGGGATATGGCATTGAAATAGGGAAGCAAAGTGTTCTCCATTATGGAGCTTACATTTGGTGGGAGAAACAGATAATAAACTAGTAAACAAATACCTAAACTATATTTCCAGAACCATATATGCAGCAGCAAAAAAAAAAAGAGTGACAGGAATAGTAGGGAGTTACATTTGAATTATATCAGTGGTTAGAAAATTTCTCTCCAAAGCAATAGTATTTGAGCTAAGACCTAAATACAGAGAGAGATGAACAACAATCCGGGAAGAAAGTATTTTAGGTGGAGTGTGTGACAAATAAAAAGGATCAGAGAGAAGAAGCTTTACAGATTCAAGGGACAAGAGGAGAGCAAATAACTGAAGCACAGTGTGAAATCTGGGAGAGAAGTAGAAGATAATAAAGATAGGCAAGGCAAGGGGACTTCCAGTTTCAGCCATGATGGAGTAACAGTGATGAGATTTACACTCTAGCCCTAAATTCAGAGCTCTGATCCCTGAGAAAAGGGGGAAAACCAAGGTAATCCCTACAATTGCACTAGGTTCTTATGGGGAGACAGTTTCCAGGCTGACATGTGGGGAGGGATCAACCCACTGAGCCTAGCAGCCTTTCTAAGTTGAAGAATCAAAGATCAGAGTTTAGGGAGGTAAAAGACTGGCTACAATTTGTGGGTTGTAGTCCAGAGAGGAGACAACTGCACCAAGAGAGAGCCCTGGACACCCACAGATGTGTCCTCTCAAGTCTTTGGCTGAGTATTGAGCTGAGCATTCATGAGAGGAAATACCCACGGCCAAGGAAAGATCCACCAGAAAGGACAAGGCAGAACAGTCCTGAAGCCCATGTAGGACTGGGAATAATCTGTGCTCCCATCAGCCAAGTGGAAAAGTCTCACAAAACACAGGGCACTGGGTAGAATCCTCAGAAGGGTATCAATGTAGTAGTGAAGGAAAATTAGCTGTAGACAAAGACCTACACCAACAAACATCAAAAGCAAACCTCAAAAGAATCCAACTGAGTCCAAGTATCTTAACGGTGAACCAGTATTTAAAGGAATACAACAAAATCCTGCAGTCAACAAATAAAATTCACAGCATCTGACATCCAATAAAAAGATTACGAGACATGCAAGGAGTGGAATATGATCTATAAGTGGTAGAAAAATAAAAGAAACAGACCCACAATGCAGAGATGATGTAACTAAGAGACAAGGACTTTAAAACAGCTATAATAAATGCACCCCACATATTCAACAGTGAGAGAAAAACAAGATTGTAAAAGAGGAGAGAAGTGGAAGATGTAAAAAAGATTCCAATGGAACTTTTAGAGATGAAAAATACAACGTTTGAAATAAAGAACATACTGGATGAGTTTAAAGGAGATTAGTCACGAACTTGAAGACAGCAATAGAAACTATCCAAAAAGAAACACAGAGAAACTAAAAACAAAAGAACAACAAAAAAATATAGCATCAACAACTTGTGGGACAATATTAAGTGGTCTAACATATGTGTAATTGAAATCCCAGTGGAAGAGGAAGGGGAGAGGGGGAAATATTTGACCAAATAATGGACAAAATTTCTCATAATTCCGTGAAGATTATAAATCAGTGGTTGGAAAACTATGACTCGTGGACCAACTATGGCCTGGTGCCTACTTTTGTAAATAAAGTTTTGTTGGAACAGAGCTTTGCTCATTTATGTGTCATTTATGTATTATGGCTGTCTTTAAGTAGTTGTGATGGAAAGTATGGGTTTCAAAGCCTAAAACATTTACTATCTAGCCCTTTAGAGAAAAAAAAAAAAAAAATTGCCAGGGGATTGGGGGAGGAGATTAACTGTAAAATACCAGGAGGGAATTTTGAGGGTGATGGTATTGTTCTACATAATGAGTGTGGTGGTCACCACATGACTGTATATATTTGTCAAAACTCACTTAATTGGACCTTTAAAACTGGTAAATTTTATTGTATGTAAATTGTACTTCGATAAATCTATTTTTTAAATATGATAGGTTAGAAATAGTTCAACATCTTTGTAGACCTGGAGAAGTTTGGCTTGCACTTTAAACATAATCAGTGGAAAGCCAGTGGAGATTTTTCATCAGAGGAGGGACAACTTGATTGAAAAGTTTTAAATAAATTGTTACTTTAGCAACACAGTGGTGACTGAGAGACAGGGGTCTGATTTAAAGGGTTTTGCAGCATGGGCATACCTCATTTTATTGCATTTCACAGATATTGCAGTTTTTACAGATTGAAGTTTTGTGACAACCCTGAGTTGTCAGAAGATAGCATTTTTAGCAATGAAGTATGTTTTAATGAAGGTATGTACATTGGGTTTTTTAGACATAATACTATTGCACACTTACTAGACTACAGTATCATGTAAACACAATTTTTATATGCACTGGGAAACTAAAAAATTAATGTGACTTGCTTATTGCAGTAGTCCAGAACCGAACCTGAAATATCTCCAAGGTGTGCCTGTAATCTCCTTAAGAGATCATGGTAGCGTTTGAACAAGTATGATGAAAGTAAAGATTGAAAATGAGGTGGATTGGGGATTTGTTTCTGAGGTAGAACCAACAATCCTGCTGATTGAATGTGGAAGCTAAAGCTGGACCCAAACAGGACTTCAGGGTTTGGGCAGAGAGGTGGGTAGAGGTGCTCTTTACTGGGATGGGAAAGATGGGGAGGAAGGCAAAGCCCAGAATGAAAAAAAACAACTCTTGTTTGACTCATCATGCATATTCCAGATAAACTGAACCATAATGTTTTACATACACAATCGTTTTCTGCTTACAGTTGAATTCAGGACTTACTTACGTGGCAATAAGATGAAGTTCACTTTCACCATGGTGTAATGTTTTTAATGAGAAACAAGCATTTGACAACTGTATAAAATATAAAGATGCTTTTCTTAGATCTAGTTTATCATTGTAAACTCTTGCTTAATTCCTCCTCCTAGAAGATAATTAAGATTATGTTGAAGCAAAATTAAAATATCAGTGAGGACGCACTTTGAATGGTAATTCCACTCATTACAAAAATAATCAGTAACCGGAGTAAATAAAATAATTATACTGTCTTAATTCTCAGCAAGTCACTTCCCTTTTCACACCTTCATTTCCCTATTTCCCAAAATGCCTTATCCCTCCAAAGATTCTGATAAACTTTACCATTCACACGTTCATTTTCTAGCATACTATGAAGTGTGCTAAATTGTATTTGGAAAAGTAATTGACCCAAACCTGTGCTTTTTACTTTCAGTCATAAAAAGAATTTTCTGATGAACTAAATACATAATATATATCTTATTAATTATCATGATTTTGTCTTTACTTTGTGAAGATCAATACCAGCCAATTAAATTCTTCATGTTCAGAGGCATCTCCCCTTTGTATTTTCACTCTTTGAAAATGAATTCTGCCTTTCTATCCAGCCTTCTCCCAGCTCCCCTCTCCACAAAAAAATGTTCACCTCTTTACCTGTTTTCTTCAGGCTGTGGTCACACATACACGTGAAGCAAAGTGGGACTGAGAATATTAGTTCCAAGTCTGCTGGTGTCTGGAAGTAGCAGTCACCTGAAGAAAGGGTCCCTGACGGACTGAGTGTGTGGGGTTCACCCAGACTGGCTCTGACTTGAATCCTTTGGTTCCTTTTCTGAGTCAGATGCATCCATTCTTCCTATGAGTTTCCAGTTTTGCTCCTATTATACATCTGATTTAAAACTCTCCCAACACAGTTTCCTTCCAGACCTGAACTCTGACTTGCTACTACTCTCCTTTCTTCTACCTGTTTCGCTTGAGGTTATGGACATTTCCCTGATCTCCAGTGAAGCTGATGCTTCTCAAGGGAGAGCGCTCCTTTACAGAGTGTGTCAACACACTGTATATGTCCAGCCTCTCCAGACAGAAACAAAATGGGGATTTGACCCCAGTGTAAAGGGCACAATTGCCAAATATAGTCTCCTGGCCTCCAGTGCGTGGGATCGGTCTCATTTAACTCATGCACTAATTAGCATTTTCCTTTGAAAATTCTGATTTACACACTGTCAGGGACATTTCCATTTTTCTTAATTTTAATCTAAGTCCAACCATTAAAAATCCACTCCTTTTGGTTAGATGTGTGTTGCTTCCCAAGACTCCTGGATAACCGCCAGTCCTCCCCGAGTAGACTTTCAATTTTCCTGGAGCCCCCGGATTGACTGGACATATTTTCGTACACGTACACACACACAAGTCCTTTTGTTGTTATTGTTGTTTGTTTTCTTTTTTTTCATATATGTCAATCCGGAACTCCCAATCTATCCCTCCCCATCACCCTTCCCCCCGGTAACCATAAGTTCCTACTCTAAGTCTGTGAGTCTGTTTCTGTTTTGTGAATAAGTTCATTTGTATCATTTTTTTAGATTCCACATGTAAGCGATATCATATGATGTTTGTCTTTGACTTACTTAGTATAATAATCTTTAGGTCCATCCTTGTTGATGCAAATGGCATTATTTCATTCTTTTTAATGGCTGAGTAATATTTCATTGTGTATATATATATATATATATATATATATATATATATATACCACATCTTTATACATTCATCTGGTGATGGACATTTAGGTTGTTTCATGTCTTGGCTATTGTAAACAGTGCTGCCTTGAACATTGGGGTGCATGTATACTTTCGAACCAAGTTTTTCTCTGGATATATGCCCAGGAGTGGGATTGCTGGGTCATATGGTAACTCTATTTTTAGTTTTTTAGGGAACCTCCACACTGTTCTCCATAGTGGCTGTATCAATTTACATTCCCACCAACAGTGCAAGAGGGTTCCCTTTTCTTCACACCCTCTCCAGCACTTATTGTTTGTAGATTTTTCGATGATGGCCATTCTGACTAGTGTGAGGTGATATTTTATTGTAGTTTTGATTTGCATTTCTGTTGTTTGTTTTCTTAATTTCAAATCAATTTGTTCCAGAATGAAAACTACTACTAAGTGGATTATCTTTCCCTGAATGTATGTTTCCTATTGCTGTTGTAATAAATTACCACAAACATGATGGCCTAAATTTATTATCTTACAGTTCTGGAAGTCAGACGTCCAAAATCAGTCTCATGGGTCTAAAGTCAAAGTAACAGCAGGGCTGGTTTCCTTGGAGGCTCTAGGGGAGGATTCAGCCTGCCAGACCAAGTAAACTAATTATTTTCTCTTTTTCTTCAAAATAAAAATTATAATTAGTTAAATGAGCCATAGGTCAAGATTTATTTTCCTTATGGATAGAAGCCCAAGGAGTTTAATGACCTCTACACAGTCGTGTGATGAGAATTGACTGGCACAAAATCAAGGCACATCAATCTGAGATCAGCCAGTGGATCACCTTCAATTTTTTGTCACATTGACCAGTTTCTTTTCTTCTGTTACTTCATAACATAGAACATTATTCCTAAATTATTAACAGGCCGTCCTTTAATCTGGCTGTACAACTTGTTTGAAGAAGGCTGTGTAAAAGCGTTTTGCCAGTAGAAAACTCATGTGACGTTGAGGGCCAATAGTATCATTTGACATCTTAATTCTTTTCATGCTGGTGGCAGCGTATTTGACAATTTATCATCCTTGGGTTTGAAATACCAAAAGTAATTGGAAGGGTGGGTACAGAATGAGGTTGATTTAGCCAGTAGCTATCAAGAATCCAGTACAGGGACTTCCCTGGGGGTCCAGTGGTTAAGACTCCACGCTTCCACCACAGAGGGTGCGGCTTCGATCCCTGGTCAGGGAACTAAAGGTCCTGCACGCCCTGCTTCGCGACCAAAAAAAAATAAAATAAAATAAGATGGTTAATGAAAAACAACCCACTACATGCAAGGCACTTAACCGACCACCTTAAAGAACATGCCTTCCAAATGGAGAGGCAAGACCATCACGTGAATACTCAGCAATGTGGCACACAGGCGCTATTGAGGAAAGAACCATCCCGTCCAGAAAGATTTCACATTGCCCCTCATGCCCTCAATATTTCGTTGGAACCTGCTTTCACTTGGGAAATTATGAGGAGTAGGAAGTGGATGGGAAGGTATAGTTTGTTTTTTAAATTAATAGACTAATTTTTAGAGCAGTTTTAGGTTTACAGAATATTTAGCAGAAAGTACGGATAGTTCTCACATACCCCATCTCTCTCCTGCTTACAGTTCCCCTACTTTTTTTTTTTTTGCGGTACGCGGGCCTCTCACTGCTGTGGCCTCTCCCGCCACGGAGCACAGGCTCCGGACGCGCAGGCCCAGCGGCCACGGCTCATGGGACCAGGCGCTCCGCGGCACGTGGGATCCTCCTGGACCAGGGCACGAACCCACGTCCCCTACATCGGCAGGCGGACTCCCAACCACTGCGCCTCCAGGGAAGCCCTCCCCTACATCTTGAGTTACTGTGGTACATATGAACCAATGGGGACACACAGTTATTAACTAAATGTCCTTCACTCTTTGTGCCGTACAGTTCTATGGGTTTTGACAAATGCCTAATGTCATGTATCCACCATTACAGTATCATACAGAATAGTTTCATTCTGTATTCATTCATTCATTCATTCATAAATCCCTTGTTTTCCAGTTTTTCATTCCTTCCTGCCTCCTCTCAGACCTCTGACAGACACTGATCATTTTAGTCTCCATATGGGTCTGCCTTTTCCAAAACGTCACATAGTTGGAACCATATAGCCTGTAGTCTTTTCAGACTGGCTTTATTCACTTGGTAATAAGTATTTAAGGTTCCTCCTTGTCTTTTTGTAGCTTGATAACTCATTTCTTTCATCACAGAATAATATTCCATTGTAGGGTTGTAGTACAGTTTATCTATTAAAGGACATCTTGGTTGTTTCCAACTTTTTCCGATTATGGATAAAGCTGCTATAAATATGCATGTGCAGATTTGCATGGACATAGTTTTCAGCTCCTCTGGGTAAATACCAAGGGTTCTGGATCACAGGTGATGACCATGTTTAGCTTTGTAAGAATCTGTCAAACCATCTTCCAAAGTGTACCATTTTGCATTCCCACCAAAAATGAATGGGAGTTCTTGTTGTTCCACATCCTCACTGGTATTTGCTCTTGTCAGTCTTTGGATTTTAGCAATTCTAATAGGTGTGTAGTGGTACCTCATTGTTATTAAATTTGCACTTGCCTAACGACATATGATGCTGAGCATCTTTTCATATGCTTATCTGCCATCTGTGTATTTTCTTTATTGAGGAGTCTGTTCAGATATTGCCCATTTAAAAAATGGGTTGTTTTCTTGTTGTTGAGTTTTAAGAGTTATTTACATATTTTGGCTATAAGTTCTTTATCAGATATGTGATGTGAAACTCCTTTCTCCTAGTCTGTGGCTTGTTTTTTCATTATTTTAGTCATGTGTTTTGCAGAGCTGAAGTTCTTTGTTTTTGTCTTTTAATTTTTTCTTTTTTTATTGAAGTATAGTTGATATACAATATTGTATATGTTACAGGTGTACAGTATAGGGATTCACAATTTTTAAAGGTTTTATTCCATTTATAGTTATTATATTATAAAATATTGGCTATATTCCCTGTGTTGTAAAATATATCCTTGTAGGCTTATTTTATACATAATATTGGGTTGGCCAAAAAGTTTGTTTGGTTAGTGAACACATTGTTCAATAAAATTTTTGGTGAAAATTAAAAATGTGTCTTTTATTTTTACTTAAAACTGAATGAACTTTTTGGCCAACACAATAGCCCATACCTCTTAATCCCCTGCCCCTATATTACCCCTCCCCCTCCCTTTCTTTACTGCTAACCACTAATTTGTTCTCTATATCTGTGAGTCTTTTTCTTTTTTGTTATATTTATTAGTTTGTTGTATTTTTTAGATTCTACATATAAGTGATATCACACAGTAGTTGTCTTTCTCTCTCAGACTTATTTCACTTAGCATAATGTCCTCCAAGTCCATCCATGTTGTTGCAAATGGCAAAATTTCCTTCGTTTTTATGGCTGAGTAATATTCCATAGTGTTTGTGTGTGTGTACACACACACACATATATATATATATATATATATATATATATATATATATATATATATATATATATATATATATATATATATATATATATATATATATATATATATATATATATATATATATATATATATATATATATATATATATATATATATATATACATAGATATACCACATCTTCTTTATCCATTCATCAGCAGAGCAGAAATTTAAAATCTTAATGCAGTCCAACTCATCAGTTCTTGTTTGAATTTTTCATTTAAAAATTCATCACTGAACCCAAGGTTACCTAGATTTTCTCCTATGGTGTCTTCTAAAAGTATTATAGTTTTGTGTTTTATATTTAGGTATATGACCCATTTGAGCTAATTTTTATGAACGGTGCAAAGTCCATGTCTAGATTCACTTTTTTTTTTACACATGGATGTCCGGCTCCAGCACTATTTGTTTAAAAGACTATCTTTTTTTCATTGAATTGCCTTTGCTCCTTTGTCAAAAATTAGTTGAGTATATTTGTGTGAGTCTATTTATGGGCTCTCTTTCCGTTCTATTGATCTATTTCTCTATTCTTTCACCAATATCATGTTGACTAAATTATTGTAGCTTTTTAGTAAGTCTTGAAGTTCAAGTAGTGTCAGGCCTCTAACTAAAATGTATAGTTTTTAATATAGCCCTCACATGCTTCCATTAAATATGTTTTTTTTAGATGAAGTTCTTTCCTGGAAATTTAAATTTTTTTTCTATATTTGTGAATAACATCCTGTTACATTTCATTACAGCTCCGAATTGTAGGGGATTTTCTTTCCAAACTCATTCACATGCAGAACAATTTGATTGGTATCGATGGGCTTTGAGTAGGAAATGATTACTACCTAGTAAGGGAAACAAGGATCTCCTCTTCCCAAACTATGACTGTTTGCATAAAATGGATTATTACACTGAAGGTGGATGCTCAAATCCCTCCTACCACAACTGTTAATTATCAGGTACTTGTGGACAAAAGTGCAGCCTAAGAACATGCTCTCTGTCTTTGATCTTCATCCCTCTCCTAATTCCTCACACAGGTGTCTCAACTAATGTGGAAAAAAAAGTTCTCTCATCACTGACAGCTGGAGATGGGTACCATCTGCAGCTCTGGTGCCATAGGTGTCAACTGAAACAATACAAATGAGACTGGAGAATTTGCCAGTGGTTATTTTGCAGCGAGAAACTCACATATCAAGTGAATTCTCTCTGGCCATTGTGGGAAAAGAATAACCTCTGCTGGCTTCCTAAACTCAGGAGGATCACCTTTAGCTTTTAAGAGATAAAATTACCCCAACATCTTCCCTGCACCTAAGCTGGAGTGTCCTGCAGTGAAACTGACATGGATACTAACAGAGCCAATGTCTCCATCCATACAATCGGCTCCACTATCACAGGTGAAAATGGAGACAGACAGCAACGTGGATCTTGAGCAACATCAGCCACTTGAAAATATGATGCCAAGTCGAATAGTTGATAAATGCTCCCAGTAAGATAGAATTAACGCAGAAAACAGAAGAGAATGTAACAATATTTAAACATGTATTTTCACATTGATTTCAGGGCTATTGCAACAATAAATAAATCTTGCCATAAAATAGGACTAACAACAAAAATAAGAAATAATTCTTTCAAATGAAAAAAACATAACTGTCAAAAAATTTTAACTTATTAAAAACATTGATGAAAAGAACATTCCCCAAAATGGAAATAATGATTTATAAGGGTAAATAACTCATTCAGAGTACAGAGCAAAAAGACCAAGAAAAAGATTTTATAAAAGGAAAGATGAGGGCTTCCCTGGTGGCGCAGTGGTTGAGAGTCTGCCTATCGATGCAGGGGACACGGGTTCGTGCCCTGGTCCGGGAAGATCCCACATGCCACGGAGCGGCTGGGCCTATGAGCCATGGCCGCTGAGCCTGCGCATCCGGAGCCTGTGCTCCGCAATGGGAGAGGCCACAACAGTGAGAGACCCGTGTACCGCAAAAAAAAAAAAAGGAAAGATGAGACATGAAAATAGAGCAAAGAGACCCCATATTCATGAAATAGGAATGCTAGGAAACAATCAAGCAGATGGAGGATAAGCCAAAAAATAAAAACAAAAACAAAAGCAAAACAGAACAAATACCCAAAGGAAATTTCTCCAAGTTTAAGAATCATATGAATTCCAATTCAAAATGCCTCACAAATGTTTGGCAGGATTATTGAAAAAATTGAAACAAATTGAAAAATACATTTGATTTCTAAGGATAAAATAAGCATTTTCCAACATAAATACAAAATATAGTTTGACTGCGAAGGAAAGAGATTGCTGACATCAGAATTCTCATTTGGAACACCAAATGCCAAACACAACATGGAGCAACGTTGGCAAATTTCTGAGGAAATAACACTTTCTGAGAGTTCCGTATACCAGACAAACTGTGGGTCATCTCTGAAGGCAAAAGAAAGACATTTTTCTGACCAGCCACGTAACTTTCTAGAAAGAATTACTTTGAAATTCTCCAGCCAAATATAAACGTGAATCTGAATTCGAATTTGAAAACACAGGGAAGTGAAAACATAATATCCAACAAATGGTGATGAGCAGTGAAACTCAGGCTCCACACCAGACCTAGTGTATCAGAATTTTCGGTTTAGCAAGATTCCCAGGTGAGAGAAGCTGTGCTCCTTTTTTATTTGTTTTTATTTTATTTTATTTTTCGCTGCGTTAGGTCTTTGTTGCTCCGCAGGCTTTCTCTAGTTGTGGTGAGCGGGGGTTACTCTTCGTTGCGTTGCACGGGCCTCTCATTGCGGTGGCTTCTCTTGCTGTGGAGCATGGGTTCTAGGTGCATGGGCTTCAGTAGCTGTGGCACATGGGCTCAGTAGTTGTGGCGCACGGGCTTAGTTGCTCCGCGGCATGCGAGATCTTCCCGGACCAGGGCTCGAACCCGTGTCTTCTGCATTGGCAGGAGGATTCTTAACCACTGCACCACCAGGGAAGTCCAGAAGCTGTGCTCTTAAAATAATTCGGAACACCCTTACAACTGCCAACTGCTGAGGAGTGGGAAAATTTTTAAATTTTAGTCCAGCTTAGTTTGATTCCAATTTGTTTAAAACAATAATTTAAACAATCTCTAGGTTTAACGCAGTTTATTGGATGCGGAGGGGCTGATGGTAGTCTTGAGGTTTCTCACTGCCCCTCTCTTGCTTCTTTCTAACATGGTATCTGGAACATGGGGTGGGGTCAACGGGGTCTCGTGTTATTTGAGGGTAAATGGAACCCCCTGATCTCAAGTTGGTCCTTGGTTGTGCACTTGGGTCTGCTGAGAGGTGAATGGTCTCCTCCTCCTCTGGGCTTCCTCCTGGTGTCTGCCTCTGGAGGTGATGAATTCACAGTGTGTTCTTTCTAGGATCCATCAGGACCCAGCTGCCCCTCCCTCTTGTCTCATCAACCTCCCTTCAATGTTCACAGAGGCTGGGACCCTCACACACATCTGCTATCCCAGCTTTAGCTTAAGCAATCCTTTGTCCTTACCTGCTGGCTGTCAGCTCAGCAACCCTCACCTCCAAGGATGTGAACTGGAATTGGGGCCACAGATTTAGATCCTCCCATCATGTAACTACACTGCCTTCCCTTGTTAGACCAGGGCTGTCCTGCACCTCAGGCTCCTTCCACAGCCCCAGGTGGAAATAGAAGCAGCCTCATCATCATCTTAGCACAAGTTTCCCTCACCAAGCCAAAGCTCCAGGAGAAACCAGGACATACACGAGACTCCCTCTTCCCATGACACAGTCTCCTCTGGCCTCTTTGTCTTGCTTTCCAGAAACCTCCCCAGGACCAGCAGGGGCTAAACTCCCTTTTACTCCGTTTAATATCCTCTACCTTATGATTCCAAATTCTTGGCTAATCCCTATTCGCAGACAAAATTATTTTCTATGAACTTTGGGAGAAATACTGCTTTGTGGTTCATGCCTAGCATCGGATCTATTGAATAGAAGCAAAGGAATTTAGACATTTCTTTGTTTTCAACTGACTTTCAGGCACATTTGCCCGTTGTCTTCCTGCAAAATGCCATTTAAATATCAGAAACTGAAAACTCTTTGTTCATCACTACATTTCTTCTCTACAAATGAATCTTAATAATTTTCATTTTCTAACATCTCTTGGCGGCAGATGAACACCTTGGCCTTATATATGTAGAAAAAGAGTTTTTATGCATATAAATATTTTTTAAAATGTTATCTCCATTATGCTACATAAACTTTAAGGTTAAGTCTACACAGTTCTCATAAGGTAGTTATAAAGTTTACAGGTGGTAAAAATAATTTTAAAAATAGAGTGACATAATGTAAAAAATAAGCAAAAATTTTAGTAAAATGTTTATAGAGTTCTACTTTTTCTGATGGCTGGTGAAGTAAGATTAGACATTAATAAACAAAAAGATAACAAAATCAATCCCATTTGGAAACTTCAGACTGCTCTTCTAAATAACTCCTGTCAGGAAATCAAAATTGAAATTATGAGCTCTTTAGAACTGAATGACATTGGGAATACTGAATATCAATAACTATGGAATTTGGCCACAATCATACACTGAAGAAAATTCAGGATTCAGTGCTTTTATTATTAAATGAGACTAAACATTCAATTCAAGCACGTAATAAAAACAACCACACAACAAATCTAAGGAAAGGAAAAGGATATAATAAATATAAAACTAGAAATTAATTGATAGGCAAGCAAAAGTAGAAATAATGGATAAAACTAAGAGTTTGGGGAGTTCTCAGGTTCATTTGAAAGAACAAATAGAGACCACTAATTAAAGATGCCAGATTGAACACATGTATTTAACCTCCACTCCCTCCTGGAATCCTATAAAAATGAGAATAAAGGTGTCTTTCTTTGTCTGATTTTTGCACAGATTCTCAAGGTCAGAGAAGGCAGGAGAAAGCAATAACCAACGTTAGGATCTGCAAAGCAGATGGATAATGGCAGCTGACTTAGCAGCTCCTAGAAAGCTGAATCCTAAATCTGGCAGTAGAAAAAAGTCAAGAAGCAATCTGACTTACACTACAGACTTTTCAAAGTCTCAGGAATTGGATGTATCCGGAACCTATGAAAGTGGATGAAGGAGTGAAGCCAAAAACTGGAGAGAATGGTTTCTTATCTGTTTAAGTTAGAATTTCAGTATGGTCTCCACCATCTCCACAGTCTTTTTACTGGCTCTCTCCCACCCCCAAAATTGGACTGGGGTTGTTTGTCTTCCCAGAGAGAGCAAAACAGAAGGTACCAGAACAAGTTGAGGATGAGGATGTTTTGCGGAAAACAGGGGGTGTAAATCAAAGTTGACACACTGAAGATAAGACTTGCAAAATTCTTCCCCAACAGAGTCCCCAGAATGCTGGCAGCCAGGCCGATATACTCCAGGCAGGATGGACTGGCTTCCTCCAGGCAGATAAACGTGCAGACTGAAGGAAGAGACACAAAGATATTGATGTCAGGGGTGACTTAAAGAAATAACCCAGGGCTTCCCTGGTGGCGCAGTGGTTGAGAGTCCGCGTGCCGATGCAGGGGACACGTGTTCGTGCCCCGGTCCGGGAAGATCCCACATGCCACGGAGCGCCTGCGCCCGTGAGCCATGGCCGCTGAGCCTGCGCGTCTGGAGCCTGTGCTCCGCAGCGGGAGAGGCCACAACAGTGAGAGGCCCGCGTACAGCAAAAAAAAAAGAAAAAGCCCAGTCAGAGCTTCTCAACGTGAAACCCAGGCTCGGCAAGACTGACACTTGCATTCAGAGCTTCCAATCTGCTTTTTGTTTATATATTCTAACAACCAAAGAGAAAAGCATATAATATGAGAAACCAAGACAAACAAGGAAAAGTTACTTGGAAATCACAGGGAGACTCTCCAGGGAGAAGGAAATTTCAGAAGAACTATCAAATCCTCAGAGGGCTAAGAGAAGATACAGTATAAACAGAGTATGAACAGAATGCTCTAAGAATAAAAGTATTGAGAGAGTAAAGAAGGACTCTTAGAAATGAGAAATATCACACAAGTGAAAGACTTGAGAGAAGGGTTAGAAGATACAGTTGAGGAAATCTACTGGAAAGTAGGAAGAAAATAGTAGAGAAAAGATGATTGGAGGACTGGTCCAGGAGGTGGGGTATCCAAAATAAGAGGAGCTCCAGAATGGGAGAGCAGAAACAAACAAACAAAAATGGAGGGGAATACCATCAGAGAAAAAAATCAAAGAAACTTTCCTAAGACTGGATGATACACCTTTTCTGGAATGGGCCTACCAATTGCTCAGAATAGATCCAGTCCAAAGTATATCATCATATAATTTGAACAGACTTATCACTAGAATCTATAATAATAAAAAAAAACTCCCTACAACAAAAGTCCAGGACCAGATGGCTTCATAGGCAAATTCTACCAAACATACAAGGAAGATTTAAACCAGTCCTGTTCACTCTTCCAGAAGATTGAAGAGGAGAGAGTATTCCCAAAGACATTCTATGAAGTCACCATCACATTCATACCAAAACCAAACAAAGACACCACCACAAAGAAAATTATATGCCAATATCTTTGATGAATATAGATGCAAAAATTCTCAACAAAATATTAGCAAACAAAACTCAACAACACATTCAAAAGATCATACACCACAACCAAGTGGGATTCATTGCAGAGTCACAAGGATGGTTCATCATAACAAATCAATCAATGTGATACACCACCACAACAAAAGAAAAGACAAAAACCACATGATCATCTCAATATATACAGAAAAAGCAATAGATAAAATTCAAAGTATATCATCATGAAATGAAATTGCAGAATACTAGGAACAAAGAAAAGAGCCCACAAGCCTCCAGAGAAAGAGAGAAAGGTTTCACACAAACATCAGAATGAATTCTATTTCTTTCTTTTTTTTTTTTTTTACTGTACGAGGGCTTCTCACTGTTGTGGCCTCTCCCATTGCGGAGCACAGGCTCCGGACGCGCAGGCTCAGCGGCCATGGCTCACGGGCGCAGGCGCTCCGTGGCATGTGGGATCTTCCCGGACCGGGGCACGAACACGTGTCCCCTGCATCGATAGGCAGACTCTCAACCACTGTGCCACCAGAGAAGCCCTGAATTCTACTTCTTGACAGCAACATTGGAAGTTAGAGGACAATAAAGAAGTGTATTCCAAATTCACAGAAGAAAATTTTCCAATGAACGTGAGAAAAGCTACACAATGTCAGCAATAATAAAAGGAAAATTAAAACATCAACGCCTATTTTCCATTTTTATAAAGGAAAAAGTAAAAAATATTCGTATTGTTCAGTGTTGGTAAAAATATAGGAAAATAGGGACTTCCCTGGTGGTCCAGTGGTTAGGACTCTGCGTTTCCACTGCAGGGGGCGTGGGTTCGATCCTTGGTTTGGGGAACTAAGATCCCACGTGCCATGTGGCGCAGCCAAAAAGAAAAAAGAAGGAAAACAGCTCAGTGTGCAGTTGTTTGGAATAACTAAAATACATCAGGGTCCACACTTACCTGCAGAAAATACTGAAGGTCATTCTGGTGGCAAGCTGTCTTATTCTGGGTCTGATATGGGACATAGGAGTTAGAAAATCAAAGCATTTAATTCATTCATTATTTATCCAACAAACCTGATGTGTTTCATACTTTTATTGTATTGAGTGGCCTGATATAAAAAAAAAATAAACAAAAACTTTTGCAAGGATTATGCACAAATTTGTGAGGACGAATAAGAGTCAGTCTCACCCTCAAGAAAGTCATGAGGTTCCTGTGATTTTTGGCTTCACTTACTCACTCTGTAAAATGAAGTCATTGAACTTGGATGACTCAGTTTCTAAAGTGTCTTCCAGCCTATAACGTTATATCCTTCAACAGCTAAAGTATGTTTTGTAGGTGCTATATACCAATGAAACTTTTGCATCATTATGGCGTGAAGAAACCATGTTTATATTAGTCTGACTCATAGTTAATCGGGTTCTAGGTGGTACAGTCGAGTCCAAGTGATTCACATTTTAGTTGTTCCGTGAAAAGGTAAATTTATGTACAAATTCTGACATCCATGGTTTGAGGGGAAAAAGACAGTTTTTTCCCCCCAGGAATCCCCTAAAGTCCGTATGATGCTGACCTCCTCAAAATAATGGAGCATATCCAGTTAAAATTCCAGAATCAAGGCAATTTCAGTATTTGATCACCTATTCTAAGTCCAATGGAAACATACCGAGGAAAATGAATAGCAAACTTCTTTCTTATAAGTTCAGAAGTGTTCCTTGCTGGCATATTTTAAAAAGGGATTCTAACATGAAACTAAAATATGTCTGAGAATTAAGTAAACGTGTTTAATGGAGGAAGAAAACCTCCTAGGTATTTTAACAAATGATGAAGCTGTATTGTAAATAAAAGCTTACTTAAGAGAATTTTAGGTCACATCTAAAATAAACAAAATTAAAATCCCAACATTATATTAAATATCCAAAAATTGGCACGACTGAAGATTGTGAAATTTACATTTTACATGTTCATAATGTTAGTTATGGAATAAGCACATCGTTTCATAAATATAGAAACAGGAAAGGGGTTGCTTTATTTGGGGAAAAAATTACTCCTTCTCGTAGTGGTTTTCTATGTGTCATCTATTAGCTGCCTCTCTCAGAATTACTTGTGATGTTTGCTAAAAAAAAGCCCTGCTGTCTGCACTTCTCCCGATATCACGGAATCAGAATCTCTGAAGGGTGGACCTGGGAATTTTCGTATTTCACAATATCCACAAAGTTTTCTGCCTCACACTAACATTTGAAAATATGGTCTTAGAAAGCTATTAAAGTTTGTATGTAAATGTCGTGAGCAGCTGGCATTTGTATATATTAGAGTTTGTATGTACATGTCATTTTTTAAATGGAGATATTTTTGAGTCATAATCCTGTATAAAAGTTTGTGTATTGTATTTTACATTTAATAATTTCTCTTAGGCCATTATTTCAAGCCATCAAAAATAATGTGTATATATATGTGTGTGCATGTGTATGTATTTATGTGTGTGTATATATAAGTATACACACACACACAATAAATATTCACCAAGTTTCTTATGCTGCCATAAAGTTTTGTTAGGGGCTTGAGTGGTTACGAGTGAGCCTGTCTAGTAGAGAACAAAGCATATCAAGGGAAGAGAGTGTGAGAGAAGGGTTGGAAGCAAGAACCTCATCTTGGCTGCTATAGTAGACTGAATTGCAGATTTGCCTCGGGGATGCCACACCGTGTTTCTTCACATTCATGTGAAATATGGGGAAGGCTGGGGCAAGAATATGCAGCCCTTCACTTGAGCGAAGCAGGCAGATTTTCTTGAATTCCAGAAATATGGTGGTTAAAACAGAGGGAATGATGGTGGGACTGGCAGACTGAAAACCTGTGATTTAACATGGTAGATAATAAGAAGCCACTGAAGTTTCTAAGTGAAACATCAGACAGATCCTGGAAGAAAACTATATAAGCAAGTTTAGATTAATTAGGAAAAAAAAAGATTAAGTGCCCTTTAACAATTACCATTAAAATTAATCAAAATATCCTTTGTAGAAATGCTATTTGGATTTTTCCAAAGCATTTTGGTTCTAGACTATCACAGCTTTCGCCACTCTTACACGATTCACTCTTACTCTAATTATGCTCTCCAGTTAAAAATATAGCATATCAGGACCAGTTGCTGATTTTAAACTCTTAAACTTTAAGTTAACTGCATAAAAAAGTAGAGGAAAAGTTTAAATTTGTGTAATATTTTATGTTTTAAAGTAATGAATTTCTCTGTACAATGTCTCAAATAATATATAACGCAAATGGCTTTCTACTTAAAACACAGAAATTATACATGAATTCACTTGAAGATTAATATTTTCCACCATTGGGTCTTGTCAACAGATATTTAATTTTAATTAAAAATAGCTCCTTATAGCATTGTTGAGTTTTTGCTACATCTTTGGAAAGTAAGAGTGAATTATGGAAAGAGCAAGTTATTAATTTACAAACCACGTTTCAGTGTGACCTCGGGCCAGACAGAGGTGTAATCTATCTGTTAAGGCTTATGTATGGAAGGTCTGGCCAAACTGATTGGCCCAATCAAGCTCCCACTCTGGGTTTCACGTGTGTGTGTGTGTGTGTGTGTGCATGTGCGTGTGTGTGTGTATTTTGCCAACACTTGAGTTCATAGGCCTTTGGTGGAGCCTGCATTTTCCAGCTTCACCACACTTGGCACCATGATCTATTGTCAGATATGGGGTTACGTGACCTGTCTGGTCAAATGCTTTCAAATGAAAGCATTTGAATTGGTAACTCCTGATAAGATCTATTCCAACTCTAAAAATTGTAATAAATAAACACTTGCTGAATCCACCAGGGGTCAGCACACCAAGCATTATCACTCCAACGTCAATATGAGTTGAACCAAGAAAAAAATTATAAAGATTAGAAAAGCCAAATACTTTTTGAACCTTGCATATGCCCATAATTATTCTTTTCCCCTTTCAGGCAAGTTGCCTCACTTGCTTGCTTTGTACTACTTTGATCCTGCCCTCTGAGGATCAGGAACTCAACAGCCATCAGCTCTGATTTCTAGTCAAGATGACTCCATAAGTTAGCCTTTCAACTCGTCCCCCTTGCTCCAAACCCATAGCAATGACAGATAGGTCACAAAGGGAGAAAACCATTAAGATGGACTCTGGATCAAAAACAAAACAGGTTATTTCATGGACCAAAAATGGATCAGAAATGCAATACCACACAAAGACCTTCATTAAAATAATTATTAAAGGATATACTTTATTGGAAGAAAAATGAGCCTAGAGGAAAAGTATGGAATACAAAAAACAGGGGAAGCACAGAAATTGATAAAATATAAGCAAATGTTTATAAACTATTAACTGTAAAAAAAAATCTCAATTTTTCTTTGTTTTGTTTCAAGAAGTACAAAACTAAAACTCTAGATAACAATAAATTGAAGAGGTGATGTCAATGGGCAGATAAAGTGTGCTAAAGGCTATTGTTGTTCAGGACAAAAACAAAATTACTGAGCATTTTGGATTATTTAGAAAACTGTGTGGTCTAATATGTATGTTAAAAAACTAAAGGCACATAGTCAAAATATAAAAACACTATCAGTAGCTTCCTAACCATAAAGGGGGGAAATATAGAAAACTTTACCAGTTCAAGAAAATTCAGGAAAGGGGAAGAAAAGAAAAAGATAAGTGAAGGTGAACAGAAAATCAAAACTAAGAGAGTAGAAATAATTTTTAAATCAATCAAAAAATGGAAAATAGAATAAACTCAATATAAAAAAGATTATGTGATTAAATTAAATTTTAAAAACTAGGTATAGTCTTCTTAGAAAAGATACAAATAAAATAAAGCCACCCATATAAGCTTTTCAGCTAAAGGGATGGGAAAACTTGTCCCATACAAATGATAAAAACAATAATCTTAAGCATAGCAATATCAATTTCAGACAAAGTACAATTTATGGCAAAAACATGGATAAAGAAGGAAAGAACTTAGTAATAAGAGGACTATATAGTACTCATGAACTCCTATGTACCTAAAAAAAAAATGTCTTAAAATCTAGAAGGCAAAGTTAACCTACATAAAGAAAATAGACAAACCTATAATTATTTTGGGGGATTTTAACACATCTCTATAAGATACTGATTGGTCACATAATAAAAAAAAAGTTTGAGGGTATGGAAATAAAAAATAAAAATAACAAGTTTGATGTAATGGATTATTTTCAAAAAATCTTCAAAAATTGACAACATAATAGGTAATAAGTTCTAAACAAATTTAAAAAAATATAGAAAACAGACCACATTCATTCTCTGGCTATACTGTAATTATATGAGAACTCAAGAATAAAATAATAGCAAAATTAATAAGTAAACAATAAAGTACTAATAAAATAATAAATAATGTACATACACTTTTGGAAATTCTTCAATGCATTCCTGAATAATTTCTGAATTAATTTAAAAAGAGATCACAATGGAAATCGCAGCATATTTAAGACCAGAGTGATAATACATTTGTTACATATCAAAATTAGTTGAATGCAGCAAAAAGAATTAGAAACACATTTTGTAGACTTAACTTTATGTTTTAAAAAAATTTTGAAAACAAATGAGTAATACAGCACTTAACTCAATTAGTTAGCAGAAAAACAAAGTAAATATAAAGAGAGTAAAAGGAAGAAATTTTAAATAATAGGAGCAGAAAGAAACAGTATCAACAAAATCAGAAGCTAGTTTTTTTGGCTAAACTAAGAAAATGGAAAACAATAAAAGAGAGTAAATGCATACATATACACACACACAATCAATATTAGGAATAAAAAAATGAACACAGCTATAGATTTAATGGAAAATTTCAAAACCACACATGAACATTAAAATCTTTGATGAACTAAAAAAAACTTTGATAAAAGATTTCTAAAAAAAAAAAAATGAATGTCAAAAACTGACCCAAGAAGACAAAGAACTTCTGAATAAACCAATAGCCATGGCAGAAATTAAATTAGTAATCAAAAGGCTCTCCTGGCATTCTCCTTCACCCGCTCAAAAAACCACCAGGCCAGCTGATTATAACTGGGGGTGGGATGGGAGGGTGGTCTTACTAAAATTTCAAGGAGCATTTATTCTATTTTAAACCATTTCAGAGGAAAAAAAGAGAAGGAAATTATCTAGCTAATTTTATGAGACTAATCTAGCCTTGGTACCAAGACACGACAAGAACAGTACAAGAAAAGAAAGGCATAGGCAAAGTACAAGTATGATTTAGTTGCAAAAATCCTAATTAAAATATCAGCAGATTGAATTCAGAATTAGATATATGTAAGAGGCCAAAGTGGAAACTTAAAAATGCTTATTTTGACCTGGCCTCAGAGGTCACACCCCACTGTGTTCTCCTGGCCACGCTCACCGGCCCTGATTCAGTGCCTGAGTCGCTTACACCGGGCGCATTACGACAGGAGCAAGGAACACTGAGGGCCACCTTGGGACTGGCTACTACAACCAAGTGCTGTTTTGGAAATTGAAGAATTACATAGCATATTAGTTTGTCTAAGAAATGTTACTGTAGGACTTCCCTGGTGGTGCAGTGGTTGAGTCCGCCTGCCATTGCAGGGGACACGGGTTCGTGTCCCGGTCCGGGAAGATCCCACATGCCACGGAGCAGCTGGGTCCGTGAGCCATGGCCGCTGAGCCTGCGCGTCCGGAGCCTGTGCTCCGCAACGGGAGAGGCCACAACAGTGAGAGGCCTGC
>NW_006775620.1:47986-74409 GCF_000442215.2 Lipotes vexillifer | reverse complement strand
AAAAAAAAAAAAAAAAAAAAAAAAAAAAAAAACTGTTTGATTTTTTTAAATTTATAAGTGATTTTTTATAAGCGATTTTTTATAAGTCCAGTATTTGTTTAATCCGTATCTGACATGGGATCCTTTTATTCACCTAACACCCATTGATTCCCAGGTAGTGCACTTTAAGAAATCTGCTTTCAGCTTTTTAGTTGAAGGGAGAATTAAAGGACCCAGTGTTCATAGCACCTTAGAAATCTGACAACCTTTTGTAAAATATCTTCCTTTCGAATATTTTGAGCGTTTGGCATGTACTGGAACATCTGATTCGTTTTTGGAGGCTAAGCAGTGAAAGCCCGATCTTAAGCTTCCCTTTCTGTTCAGATGTAGGTGGGCTCATCTCTTTAAAGTCAAGGTTGCAGAGATTCTCTAGCTCCCAGGTGTAAGCACAGGTCTGAAGGGGGCGCTGGGGGAAGCCTTCCCCGGGGCTTCTGGAAATGGGTGGAAGGTAGAGTCAGAAACTCCTAAGTCCCTTTCAGCTCCTAAGCTTCCATGAGTCCGACTTCAGTTAATGCCTTTGGGTTCTCCCTTCCCACTCCTGGCCTCTTGCTTGTTCGTCAACAAAAGGTATCAGCACTTTGAAACACACACTGGGTGGTCCTCCCTTTACCGCATGATGTCACTCTAAGAAAATTAATAACCCCCAGTGAGCCTGGCCGCGGGTTTTATATGTGGAAGATTCCCAAGACTTAACCCCATGAAACATGTTGTTCTAGAGGAGAGAAGGGTCACAGCCAAAGTGGCATGAGAAGGGAACGGGGTGCTACACGCGGTTAGTCAGAAAATAATCATTGTGAATGGAAAAAGGCGGGTCAAATGAAAATACTACGCTCTGCCTAGAGGGAGTAGAGGTTTCATCCTTCGGACTCTCGCCTCCGGGAAGCCTTCCGGGATAGCGCCGCCTCCCCGCGGCCCCATCAGAGCCGGGATGGATCAGGTCCCCGGCAGCCTCGGCTCGGCGTGGCCTGGCTCTCGGTCTCGCTCCGAACTAGGGCGCAGGCCCAGGGAGCTTGGGCCCCGCGGCCGGGCGGGGGTCCCGGCAGTCGCAGGCGGCGACCACGAACGGGCTCAGGGACCTGGGCGCTGTGGTTCTAGTCCGGCGACGACCAGGCGGAACGGCTCGAGGGGAACCGAGGAGACCGCAGAGCGACGGCGGCGGCGGCTGCCCCAGCGGATCCGGCGGAGGGGAGGTTCTCGCCGCCCTCTGGTCCCGGGGGTTTGTCAGCGGCTTCCACGTGGCCGGGGCGGACAGACAGGGCGGGGTGCTGGAGTGGCGTGGCCCGAGCATGGGCGGGCGGGAGGCCGAAGTCCTTGTCCCGCCTACGGTGAGTCTCGCCCGGGCACCGATGGGACGCGCGTCCCTGGACTCGGCCCGCGGGAGAGACGGGCAGGAGATGGGCTGCGGGGGTCCGGGCCTGGCTTCACCTCCGACTGAGGCCTGCGAGATGCTCGGGACGTCGGCTTCTTTTTCCTTCCTCTCGGTCGCTGACTGTGGGTCAGGGGTCTCTGACTTTGTCTGCTTGCCCAGTTATTCTGATTCCTGAATCATGACTTGGTGCACTTTCTTTGGCTTCGCATTTTGAATTCTCCTGACATCCATCTCCCCTGAGCTCCACCCCCATCCTCATCTTTAACGGTACACAGAGGTCACAGTAGTGCCTTAAGCAAAGACCCGCCCAGCCTCCGCCCGGACCCCCTCTCTAAGTCCATCATGAAAAGATCCAGAGGCAGGGTTAGAGACCAGGTCCTCTAAGTGGGTTCTCAACTGGGCCCCGTGATCACCCGGCCCCATCCATCCCCTTTGGACGGGAGTTTGTGGAAATCCACTCTTTGGCCCATTCCTGTTTTTTCCCCTTGTGGTTGTGAT
This sequence comes from Lipotes vexillifer, assembly GCF_000442215.2. NCBI lineage: Eukaryota > Metazoa > Chordata > Mammalia > Artiodactyla > Lipotidae > Lipotes > Lipotes vexillifer. Next base: position 72,503 of record NW_006775620.1, on the reverse strand, counting down.
TGTTTTCTCCTGGATACTGAAAAGCTGTTTCCTTATTTCTTCCCTTTGTACTAAAAGGTGAGTGGTGATAGCAGCGCTATTGATAAAGGAAAAGAGGTGCGAGGGTGGGTGGCTGGGAGGGAGACCACAGAGATGAGAATGAAAGGCCAGCGGTGCAGGTGCACCATCTGGGCTGGAAGAGAACGTGCAGCTTCAAGTAACTGCAGTACCCTGGGTGATGTTTCTCCTCTGCCGTTTCTAACTTGGGGTAATCATGTTTTGCTCCATATGGGCTACCTTGTTATGGGTTACTTATGTAATGACGAGCCAATGAAAAGAAAAAGTGGATGGTGACTTTGCCATCTGCTTGGCAGTTTAATACCTCAGAGGATAAAGGCTCAAGTTAGAGGGGACCTGCCCCCAGGTAGCCTCAATAACTGTGTGGAGGGAGAGGAAGTAAACTGTAGATATAGCCCATCTTGACACTAATCAACAAGATTCAAATGCGTGGGTTAAGTAGCCACAGACAGTCCGTAGACCAGACCATGGGCCAGCAAACAAAATGCACGAGAGTCTTTATGTCACAGCTTTAAGCTGAAGAGGGCTGGCCAAAAGAAAAAGAAAAACGAGGAGAAAAAACCGAAAGCATCAAGAGTTAAACTGAGAAGTGAAGAAAGGCGATTATGGGTAAAACTAGTTTAAGAATTATCACTTTAATGAATTGGATAGTTGCTCGCCAGCCAAAGATGGGAAAAGTTTGTGGTTTTAATAATGAATCCTACAAAGTATTTTCTAGATTGAGGGTATTGTAATCCCACCCCTCTCTTCTTTGCAATAGGACCTAACAGGGGAACATGGCAGGGTCAAAATGTACCAATTTGAATCCTAACTCAGGCCCTTCCAGGCTGCGTTACCCGGTGGGGTGGGCGTGTGTGAGTGTGTGTGTGTGTGTGTGTGTGTGTGTGTGTGTGTGTGTGTGTGTGTGTGTGTGTGTGGTGGGAGGAGTTACCTCTCGGAGCCTCTGCTGGTTCATTAGCCAAATAGGATTGTGTGGGAATTAGGTGATAAACAGTGAACAGTGCCTCTGTACACCTGGTAGCTGCTATCAACAACTATAATAGCCATTACTAAAAATCACAGTTCATAATAATAAACTATTTTGGTAGAAATCATGCCGTGGCTTTAATAGGCACTCATTACGTATTTTTAAAGAATAAACGAATGCCCCTAATTTATAAGTAATACTGTTCTATGTCTTGTGTTTAGTCACAGACTTCCTGTTCTACCCTGAAGGCAATATTACACAAACTAAAATACTGGCATTTACTTAGTTTTGATTTGCTCTTTCTAAGAATAATAGAAAATTTTACAGACGGTGGCATAAAGAAGCTGGAACTCCTCTGTAATCAAACGTATGATCAGTTAAACAGAACAAAAGAATGAGAAAGGGAAGCACAGGACTGCATGGAGGCAACAGCTTGTCACCCTAATTCCATGTGGACTTCAGGGGTTTCCCAATTTGTCATTCTCAAGGTCAATTTCTAGCTTTCCCAGGATTCAAAGGCACTTTGGAATGTTAGTAGAAGATATTCTTCTTGCCCCTGGAATCCTTACATCCCAGGGGCTTTTGGGGAGAGGGGAGAATAATTAAATAGTAAGTAAATTAATATTGCTCTCATTCTGCCGTCAGGGGTCATACAATGAGATTTACATTACAAAGGTGGAATTTACGTTATAAAAAAGTACCTTAGGTGTTTTATAACTAAATCCTTTCAGGCAAAGGCTGGTAAAGACTTGCCTTGACTAACTAAATGTTCTTTATAAAGCATCCCAATTCCAAATAAAACTAAGTGAACAGTGATATGATGAATGCTTTTTGGAGTAGATCTCAAAGGATTTGGAAGGTGGGAGGGCATGGCAGTGGTGGGGGCCAAGCTGGGTGGGATGTATGAACAAAAGCCTCTAAGACGAGGTGTGACCGTGGAGAAGGGTGTCCTTTGCTTATGTAACGGGAAGAGCCAAATCTGACTACGGGTTGGATCTGTTTCTTTTACTTTAGCGTTTGCTTCCTGTCGCTTTTGTTCGCTAAAAGGATACTGTCTATACATAATGGCCTGCCTTGGGGAACCCTGCCCCACTGCCTGAATGTTAAACCAAAGTGCCTTTGTTCAGGGAAACATCCGGACCCTGTCCACCTGTGGATGGCTGCAAGAAAGAAATTAACACCCCCCCTCCCCCGAGGCTGGCCATTGCAGGGGATATTTGCAAAACTTATGGCCTTTTTACTTCACTTCCTCATTTTCTCCGCCTCTCTGTGCTATAAAAGAAACTGGCATCCAAACCCTGATAAGATGGTTATTTTGAGACTTTAGTCTGCCATCTTCTCGGTCTGCAGGCTTTCCGAATAAAATCGTCTTCCCTGCCTCAACACCTCGTCTCTGATTCATTGGCCTGTCGTGCGGAGAGCGGAGCGAGCTTGGACTCGGTAACAGTTACGAGTTGCTGTATCTGGTGGCTGAGTGCTGGCGCGTAGAGGTGGGAGATGGGAGAATTGTGCTGAGGACATAGGAATTCACTCACAAATGAAAAGGGGATGGGGGGAAAAGGCATGGCTGCTGTGAATAAACCTTACAGCAGAAATATTAATGTGGTCGGGAGCACACGGGAAAAAGAATGACAGAGTTCACAAGGAAGTAGGTGTGTCTTCGGTGACAGCTCCAGAATTTCCAGGGTGGGAAGGCGACTGGGGGTAGTCACCTCCTTCGGGACACCTACGAGTATTTGTCTGGAAGCTCTCTGCAGGGCAAACACCGATTTTACTTAGACTACATCTTTATTCAGAGTGGCTCGCTCTAGATTAAAGAGACAGGAGTAACTAACGTACTGCCCCTCCCAAGCACCGCTTTATTATATTTAGATTGTTTCGATTTAAAAAGAAAAAAAAGGTAATTGCCCCAAAATGAGTTTTTGTTTTAAAGATATTAAGGAAATTAGGGCCCTACTTATCTCCCACAGAAACCCAGCAGCCCTCACAGAGACCAGAAAAGAATCACGGTCGGTGGCAGCGCAGGAAAAGACCCAGGACCCAGGCTCCCGCAGGAATCCTGCGTTACCTCTGGGGGGACTTGGGGTCTTTGTGTTCCTTTCCCACTGCTGCTGCTCGTCCAGGCGATCCGTCTTCCTTCCCAGGTCTCTCTGACAACTGTCTGTCTCCGTCTTGCCCAGTCACACCTCCCTGGAAATACCCACAGCTGCTCCAGTTTAATCTCCATGAGGCCAGGAGAGGCTTGGTTGTCCCTCAGAGGTTGCAGGGAAGGGAGTCACCCTGGAAGACTGCCTTTTAGAACCTTCTGGGGCTGCTCCTCAGCGTGGGGTATGTGGGAGGCACCCCCGGAGAAGGGGCCTTGGCCTCCCCAGGAAATACCCTGCTCTCCACTCTGAGAGTGTGCTCAGATCCGCAGCATGACGACTGGGGAACGGGCCCAGGTTCCCTCAGTCTCAGAACCCACTGAATATGTGGGGAGGAAAAGGGCCTCAGAGGGTTTGAGAAAAAAGTCTCATCGTAAAGAACAATAACCCTTTACACCATTGCTGGTGGGGCATTCAGCCTGTCTGGGAAAATGACAAAATGACAACACAACAACAGTCCGCTCTCATGGAGAGTTCCTACCTGCAGGAGGAATATTCCCTGCTCAAGCTATCACACATATTCCCTCCATCCCCTCCATGTGATGAGGGAAGTGCTCCTGATATAACTGGTCACACTTTACCAATGGATCACCTTCCTCTATAGAACAAACCACCCCAAGACTTAGTGGACTTACTGTTTTATTTGTTCAGGTCTGGGGGGCGGTGGGCAGAGATCCAGGTAGGGATCAGCAGGTCAGCACCCCGTGTCCCCTGCATCGGCAGGCGGACTCTCAACCACTGCGCCACCACGGAAGCCCAGGAATCTTTTATATAATGATACCACCACTAAGCTGGGGCTGGAAAATCCAAAATAGCCTCAGTCACATGACTGGGGCCCTGGTGCCGGCTGTTGGCTGGGGGGCTTGGGTTTCCCTCTGAGAGGTCGCCCTCTGTCTTTCTCCACGGTCCCTCATCCTTCAGTAGTCTAGCCTAACCTTCTTTGCAGAGTGGTTGGCTTCCAAAAGGGCAAACATGGAAGCTGCAAAGCCTCCTAAGGGAGAAGCCTGAAAGTCACATAGCATCACTTCTGCTGCACTCTCTTGGGCAAAGCAAGTCACAGAGATGGCTTGGGTTCCAGGAGAGAGGAGCTGGGGCCGCTTGGGCACATAGGGTTGGGAGGAGCGTCTACCGCAGGATGTGAGCTCTCTGAAAATGGCAGAACAACCTTTAAAATTGAGACTGACCTTCAAGTTTATGCTTGAAACTGCCTCAGATGTCCCAGTAACAGGCCAGTCAGCACTGGACTTTTGATTAGAAATGTTTTCTGTTGAGGTGAAATCTGCTCCCCGTTCCAGGGTAGTGATCTGAGCTTAGGCTGTTTAAACCTTCCTACTGTTATAAAATGCACTATTCTTCTTTTTCAAGGATTAGCTGATGATGATTCAGACAGAGGACCTCAGTAGTAAAGGACATATCTACCTTTCTGCTGTAAAATCGTTCGGCCCTGGGGTGGTCACGGGACTACAGAGATCCACAGTGAAAGCCCTTAGAATACCCTCTCTCCATGAGTCTGTCTCCCATAAAATGCTGTGAGCATCACAGCACCCAATAATTATTTTTCTTCTTATCTCTCACCCTTTCATTCCAACTATTTACCCTTTTTCCACCTGGATTCGGTTCATGAACTATTATCCAAGAAAGACATTTTATAGAATTACACCTTTATCATTTTTGAAAAATATAAACTGTTTACTGAGAAACTCTGGAAAAGCTTGAGCCATCAGAATGCTTCGTGAAGGGCTCCTGGAGCTTGTATTTTTCTGGTTAACTGAATATTGAGCTCTCATCATTTCAGCTCCTGTTGGAAAATCGTAGAAAATGTCCTAATTGAATTGACTGCCTTTGCAACTATAGTACGTGAAACACACCTGAATTTTGGTTCCCAAATGAACACCTCTATGCTCAGTGTCAAGTTGATGAACATTCTTTTTTGGAGGGAGCTGTAGCAGGACCAAGCACCCGATCTAAATATGGAGTCCCCAGAAAGTGACTTTGTTGACAAAGTTTCATAGTTTTAGTGTAACTTCCCTCTTTCAGATAAAATTAAATGCAGCCCCTCTTTTCAAAGAATGCCACCTACTTGGAGATTTTACTATCAACGGAAACAAATACCTTCAAAAAAATGAAGGGAAACTATTTTTTCATTGAATCATGGAGAATTTTACTCTTGTTTCATCTGACTCTTCAAGAGGAAGTCAGTAATTAGTATGGGGTGGGTTTGCATCAGCACGGAACCCCACTTCTTCCTAAAAGGAAGGCCTGAACAATAGGGGATATGAACTTTTATTGGGCTATTATTACAATACATAGATATGTCTGTCCAGACACATTCTTTTTTAAACTTCCATTTCTGTTAAACTCTTTATCTCTCACACATTTCCCCGTCAGACTCTGGGTGCCCTCTGAAAGATAAGATTTGCGTTTATAACTATAAAAGTAGTTCTAGGGCTGGGTGATATTTGTATTTGATTGGATAAAGTTGAACTTTGATTAAGAGTTATTTGGTTTTTATTTTATGAAGAAACCCTTCCCAACACGGTGACATTAGTTGTCCAATCAGGTATGGTTTACAGGTTAAAAATTCCATATGTGTTTTCCAACTTACATGTAAAATCCGGAAGTGTGAGAAATAGAGATAGTCCGCAGTTATAAAGTAGAACTCTTTCTGTAGTTAAAACAATATGTGTGTGTGTATGTATATTATGGATGTTACATCAAATCATGAACCACAGCTGTCTCTGTTGTTTCCTTTGTGTTTGCCCTTTATGATTTCCTTTATGTTTGTTCATTTATTTATTTATTCACCAAGCTTTGAAAAACCTAGTGTATGCTGGGCACTGGAGATCTAAGGATGAACGGAGCTGTAGTCCTTCCCCTCTGGAGACAGACATTGAAAGGGAGTTGTAGCAATATGTCAAGTGCTATCACATAGATATGAACTTGGGGAGGCCTGGGGAAGTCAGGGAGGGCTTCTTGGAGAAAGAAGTGCTTATGCTGAATCTCTAAGAAGGAGCAGAAATTCACCAGGTAGCGAGTGGGGGCGAGGGTTGGAGAAGGGCACTTAAGATGGAATTACCTGTGAAAACGCAGAGACAACGCAGCTTGGAGGGGGAGGGGAGGGAGAGGGTTGAGGCAGCAACAGAGGCAAATAACACAGTGGGCAAAAGCCAGAAGCTGGTTGACACTCTAGTTCCAGCCACTCTGCCTTCCTAGCTGTGCACACCTGAAACGAGTTACTTAACCTCTCTGTATTTCCATTTGCTCATCTTAAAATAAGGATAAAAATAGTGCCTACATTATAAAATTGTCAGGATGTTTGAATGCTTAATATATGTAGAGCATTTAGAACAGTGTCCAGTGTATCTTAGTAAATGGTTGCTCTTAGTAATTGCAGTCAACAATGTGATCAACTATGAACTCAGAAAGCTCGCTTTGGTAACACAGTAGAGAAGGGTTTAAGAGAGGGGCTGATAAGCAAGTGTTTGAAGCTCACCAGAGGAGACAAACTCACCTGGTGGTGAAATCCATCAGAAGATTGATTCAAAAGATGTTTAAAAGATAAATTCTCCATGACTTGGCAATTGATAGGATGTGTAGAGGGAGGGTATGAATTGTGGATGAGGCCCCAGCTTGCTGGCTTGGGAACCTGGCTGGGGGAGTGAGGTGTTCATACTGAGAAGAGGAGATGGGGACAGAGCAGGGAGTAATGAGAGGTGTTGACATGTTGTACTGGAGGCGTTTGTGGGACATGGAAATGGAGATGCTTGGCTGCATATGTGGATCAGGCCTAGGGACTTGGATTTGGGACTCACCACGGCATAGGTGGCAGGAGAAACCATGGATGGGGGTCAGCTGGCTCAGGTCACCTGTTCAGAGAGAGAAAGGGAGGAAGGACAGAGACCTGAGCAGAATCCCCTGGAGATCTGGGTCTGGAGGACTCTGGACCTTTCCTTTCTGGGGTGATGACAATGTTTTAGTGAGTCTGAGGTTGTCCTACTTGTGTTGGGAAGATCCATTAGGAGGCCAGCACATCCGAGAGGGCAGTGGCTCCTGGGGACAGGGAGGGAGGAAGGAAGAAACAGCCACCCTGAAATGGTGGTTGTGGATGGGATCCAGTTTTGAGGAGCTCACAGAGGAACCCCTATAGAAGTGTTCTGAGGCGCAGGGGCACAAGGGCAATGTCAGCGTTAGATGGACGATGTGAATAGTGTGGATTGTGGGAATGGGAGCTAGATCCAGGCTGGAGGCAGCTGCTTCTAAAAATAGCTGCTGTTAATTGAGCATTCACTGTATGCTAAGCCTCTCAGATGGATGTCTTCATCCTCACGGCAACCTTGGAAGTGGGTCCTAGTATCGTCTGCATTTCACCAGTTAAGAAGCAGTCTTAAAGAGATGACATTAGTTGCTTATGGTCACATAGTAGTAAGTGGTAGTGAAGGCTGTGAAGACCTGTCGAGTGTCTGCCTCTTGGGACTGCAGTTGTTGTTATTAGCATATGGGTCAGGGTTTCATCAGGAAAGAGATGATACCTTCAAACTGGGTAATTTGGGGTGAATTTAGTAAAGGGACTACTTTTTAAAAAAAATTTATTTTATTTATTTTTATTTTTGGCTGTGTTGGGTCTTTGCTGTGCACAGGCTTTCTCTAGTTGCGGTGAGCAGGGGCTACTCTTCATTGCAGTGTGCGGGATTCTCACTGTGGTGGCTTCTCTTGTTGCGGAGCACAGGCTCTAGGCGCGCGGGCTTCAGGAGTTGTGGCATGTGGGCTCAGTAGTTGTGGCTCACAGGCTCTAGAGCGAAGGCTCAGTAGTTGTGGCGCATGGGCTTAGTTGCTCCGCGGCATGTGGGATCTTCCCGGACCAGGGCTCAAACCTGTGTCCCCCGCATTGGCAGGCGGATTCTTAACCACTGCGCCACCAGGGAAGTCCCAGTAAAGGGACTATTTTTAAAGGTGTGGGAGGGTTTAGGAAAACCACAGGAACAGTGAAGGACCTCCAGGTAAGGAGTCAGGAAGCCTGGAGGAGAGAGGGCAGCAGAGGGATCTTGGAAGGGGCCGTGGATAGGAGTTGTGACCTTCAGAGGTGGCCTGAAGGTGACCCTGAGATGACCCTGCAGGGAGGAATGATATCCTACCCTCACAGTCCTGCAGCTTTCAAATCCCACCATTGACCAAACACCCAAATGCTAAGGACAGGAGGTCAGTGTCAGGATACAGAGCAGGGTGGAGAAAGGTGGAGAGGGGAACAGGAGGAAGAGTGGAAGCTTCCAGCACAGTTCAGGCCAAGGGAGCTGGACCGACAGGAGCTGAGCAGCAAGGCTGGGGGAGGCACGTGGTCCGACAAGCCTGATGCTACCCTCAGGGTGGCCAACAGGAACCAGTGACTCTGGACCAGCCCAGGAACTCCAGCCCAGGGCATCTTTGCAGCCCTCTTTTGGGCCACAACCCCCTCAGGCATCACTTCTCAATTCTAGGACTCAGAGGATTGACAGTGACAAAAACCCCATGCTTGGCAGAGCGATGGGCTCCCCTTTTGTAGGACTTCAGCCTCTCCCATGGGACTTCCTGACACTTGCTAAATAATCTCTGTCAGATTTTTCCAGCTGTTCCCAGTGGTCAAGGGGATGTGGACAAGGTGATGCTGGGTTATGACGTGCAGACCATTTAGAAAGGCTCCCATCTCATCCTTCAGAGTAAAGAGAGATATGCCTCTCTGTGTGTGTGTGTGTGTGTGTGTGTGTGTGTGTGTGTGTGTGTGTGTGTGATGGGGGGGGAGAGTATGAATGAATGAATGAATGAATGGGCTGGATCCCATAGGATAAAACTGAGGTCAGAGCTGGCCTACCTTCCTAAGCAAAGTGGCCATACAGGGCGTTTCTTTTTAGTGCCCCATCCCTGTCCCTCCCCAGATCCTTACACTGACTTGATCCTGTTCTGCTGACTGAGATCAGGACAGTTTGATGGACTTGCTGCAAAATAAGAGTGTGGAGATAGTGGCTGGGATTCCAGATGCGCATGGATAATTGCAATAGCTGGCCGTGGCAATCTTTGGGTAAGAGCCTTTCTTTGGTGCCCGCTGTGCATTTTATTATGCTCGCTCCCTGCTGCCCTGGAGCATCTGGAAATGTACCTAGAATTTTCAAATTCTGATTTGGGTTGTTCTGTATTCCATTCATTTGTGAAAATTAACACGAGAGGAGTATTTATTTATATCTTACAATGAACAGGAAGCTAGATTAGATGGAAGTGGGAAATAATCACGGCAGGCATTTTTTGGGGGGTGGGACTGGGGTGAATAGTTTTGATTGGCTGAGCGGCAGCCACTTCCCTGCTGACCTGCACAGATCACCAGGGGAGCACCTGTGCCCCCAAATCAGTTCTGGGCTGGTAAACTGACTTTTCAGTTTCCCTGAGTTTTGCTCAACACCAATTTTTATGTTAGTTCTTCCTCCTGGAATATGTCTTTTCCTTTTCATGATTTTGGTTTCTGCTTTTACTCTAAAGTTGTCATCATTTCAGTTAATGCCTTTTATAGTAAGGACACTCCAAACCTGTGTGGATGCGAGTGGAGGATAAATATAAAGAGAAGAGAATGGGAAATTTAATCTGAGATGTCAAGAACAAACTGATTTTTTTATTTTTCCACATCAGGCTTGGTTGCTCTAATATTACCAGTCAAATAATGTCATAAAACGAAATCATCAGAGATTACTTACCAAGGATCATTGCAGCAAGTTGTGGTCCCCGCTTTCTCTGGCTTCCTAACCAAACTGGTTTAGTGTTGGATCCCACAGAGTGGGGGGATGGTTTCACTCTGGTCTTTAGCACCATCGTAACTATATTGTTACTTTTCTGCAGTCAGATTTCATTATTTCATAAAATGTGTTTTATTTTCTGAGTACCTCGCTGGAATGGGGGCAAGTGGAGAATTTCTGCCTGTTTTTTTTTTTTTTTTTTTTTTTTTTTTTACATCTGTGTCCTCATCACCTAGAACAATGCCTGGCACATAGGAGAAGCACAATAAATAGTGAATGTAGTAGACGCCCAATAAAGGGTCGCTGAATGAATGAAGATATGGATTTTTAAGTTAAGAAAAAAAAAGCAAATGCAATTACAGAAACTTTGAAAAGGGAAAAACTTTCTGAAATTTCTGAAGTGTGAGAATTTTCGCAACAATAAAAGATTTTGCAGGTTCATAGCAAAAGACATTCACACCATCCTCCTGCCTCATCATGTGTTCAGTTTCAAGTTAGCCATCCAGCTGTGCACAAGGCCCATGAAATCCAATGAATGAGTCGGCAGTAAGTGGAATAGAAAATATGTTTTTTTGCTTTTTGATATAGTAGATGATTTCTCACCATGGTGACACCTGAACCCTACATACTAGAAACTGTTTCTCTGGCAACTGAAATATTTGATTAATTTATAGACTGTCCTTCCATGATCATTTAGGAATTTAGTATAACGAAATAGCCTGTATTTAATAGTTCCCCAAATTTCTCAAAAGTATTTCATAAGCAATTTTTATTTTGGCATGATAATGATAATTCAAGGCAATTCATATCCTTTAAAAAAAATCGTTAGAGGTGGCTGGTGTCAATATTGAGAAGAAAAACAGGAACCCCTTGTTCTAAATTGGCATCTTCTTTTGTACTGGCAAGTCAGCATTAGAGCTTGTGGGATTTACTACCCGAGAGGAAAAATGTCTCTTCTGACTTCATTCATTTCATTATTTTAATACAGGTGGAACTTGAGAGTGATTCTGTTGAGCCAGTTAAGCAGTGTTCTTGGTCTCCCAGTGCTTTATCATAATACCGGGCAAATTGGTGGTGTTAGTAAATGTTTATTGAACAGAACCAAATTTATTGAGCATTCCTAGGTGCATGCCACCATGCTAGGCATTGTGCAGGGTAGAGCAGGCTGGTAAGGCAGCATTTCTGCCGCTTGTAGGTTTACGGTCTCTCTAAGGAGATATTACTACCAGTGAAATGACCGGGAAGTGATCAAGTAGAATGAACTCCTGCCAACTACTTATGGTGTTGAGTTGCTTAGTGCTCTGCTCTGGACCATCTCTCTATATTCACTCCCTTGGCGATCTCACTCAGGGCTTCTTCTTCTTTTTTTTTTTTAATTTATTTTATTTATTTATTATTTTTGGCTGTGTTGGGTCTTCCTTGCTGCCCGTGGTCTTTCTCTAGTGGCGGCAAGCGGGGCTACTCTTCATTGCGGTGCGCAGGCTTCTCATTGCAGTGGCTTCTCTTGTTGCGGAACACGGGCTCTAGGCACGTGGGTTTCAGTAGCTGCGGCACACAGGCTCAGTAGTTGTGGCTCGCGGGCTCTAGAGCGCAGACTCAGTAGTTGTGGTGCATAGGCTTAGTAGCTCCGCGGCATGTGGGATCTCCCGGACCAGGGCGCGAGCCCGTGTCCCCTGCATTGGCAGGCAGATTCTTAACCACTGCGCCACCAGGGAGGGGCTTCTTCTTTTAAGTAAAATTATTTTATTTTATGAGAACAAGTAAGATAGTCAAAAATAGATTTCACTTACAGCTTTTAACGGCTTTAAATACCATCGATATGCTGCTGACTCTCAAATGTGTGTCTTCCACCCAAACCCCTCCCACTTGCATCTCAAACTCACAGCCTAGACCCAACCTGCTCCTTGACCAGGCACTGTCCTCCTGGGAAATGACATCACTGTGTGCCCAGCTGTTCAAGACGGAAACCTGGACTGTTTCATTCCCCCTCCCTCATCCTCCTTATCCAGTGTACTCCACCTGCTGGCCCCCACCTCTACCACCTCCCAGATAATCCCATGGGTTTTTCTCACCTCTGCTGTCTCCATCACTGCACTGTAGCAGCCTCCTAACTGGTCTTCTGACCCCACCCATTCTCCTCAGCGGTTACTGCCAAAAACCTAAATCAGATTATATTGCTTATTTGAAATCCTTCACTAGAATCTACATGTGGGATAAAATTGCATAGAACCATGCGTGTGTACAAATGAATGAATGTATGTAAAAGAATCTGTAAAGCTGATCACCATTGATCACACTTACATTTTCTTCCAGTTCTTTCTATGAATATTTCTTTACCCAAATGAGAAACATACTATACATGAAATATTATACCCTGGCTTTAAAATTTTAACATTAACATAAGCAGTTTTACATCAGTAGATACTTTGTGAAAAAAGCTTTTCAAATGATAATGCCGTGATTTACTTCACTTTGCTCCTGTTGTGTGGTGCACTGCAATTTATATTATCCAACTCGAAATTTAGGCTATTTTTTTCCACTTTCATAGATTTGCAATGTGGTGAATATCTCTGTCCACAAATGTTTGTCAGAGTTTCTCATATTGGCTTACAATAGGTTTTTAGAAGGAGGATTACCGAGTCAAATTCACATTTTTAAAGCTCTTGATAATGTACGGCCCAGTTGTTTTCCCCCCAAAATGTATTCCACTTGTTACTCCTTTATTACAGAGCCACTGTGGCATTTTACTTTATTCTAAACTCAAACTGATAGGACCCAGGCCCATGTTGCATCCTTTCCAAGAGATGTATTACTCAGGTACCAGAAGGCCTCACGCTGGGGTGGTCTTGCATAAGAAATTATCTCAGTGCGTGGATACCCCAGCAAGTATTATCCTGAGTCTCCTGCACATCTACCTCCTCATTATTCTAGGGGAGAAATGTTAGTATTCGGGTCTGGTTTCCTGAGCTTTAAGTTGGAGAGAAAAGTGGAGGAAGTGGGTTAGTTTAAATTCCCAGAGCATTCCTTTGCATCAGTGAAAAGTTACAATGTTTGAATAGATACCTGTATTTCAGCGGGCCCCATGGTGCCTGAAGAATTTTGGGCAGGATTAAAAGAGTTGAAAGGAAGCAGTGTCAAAAGACCTAGAAAATCTAGTGTGTCGAGAATGAAAACAGGATTTCAAGCCTTTGAATTCCACCAAACCATTCACAGCTGTGCCTCCTGTCAGATTTGGGCCATTGGGTAAACATCTTTGGAAGAGAGCATTTGACCTTTAAGAGAAAACTTTTTTGAACCTGAAGGAAAATGAACAATGGCAGTGACAATAGGCTGACCCTGATGAGTTTCTTGGAAATTAGTTATTTTTATTCTTAATGAGGTAAAACATGACTGCTCTGAGTAAAATGAGTATTTTTGGCTCTTCCATCTGTGTCTCAAGTACTAAGTTTCAAAATTGTGTTGACCGAACACAGTGAGGATTTTTTCAGTTTTGATTGTGGTGATTACCAACAAGTAAACAACGTCTTTGTGTGTGTGTGTGTGTGTATGTGTGTGTGTACACAGAGAGAGTGCTGATGTAGAATTATATATTCTGTAGACCAGGGAATCCAATATATCCAGGTAGGTTGGAAGTTTCTGCTCAGACTTCTACTCTTTTTTTTTTTTGCAGTACGCGGGCCTCTCACTGTTGTGGCCTCTCCCGTTGCGGAGCGCAGGCTCAGAGGCCATGGGTCACGGGCCCAGCCGCTCCTCAGCATGTGGGATCTTCCTGGACCGGGGCACAAACCCGTGTTCCCTGCATTGGCAGGCGGACTTTCAACCACTGCGCCACCAGGGAAGCCCTCTGCACAGACTTCTTAAGAGCCTACATGGTGACTGACGAGGAGTCCCAGTAACCCCAGAACAACAAAGCTTGGCATAAATATTCCTGTCTTCAAAGCAGCAGTTCTAGTGAAGTTAAATTCCTTTAACTCTGTATTTCCTGTTGTTCCAGAGCTTACATGGCTAACAGAGGTACGAATCACTGTGCATGTGTCATGCTTTCCTTTGAAGGAATGCTAGGGTGTTAACTAATTACTAGGCAAATGGACAATTATTTCTGAGAGGTTTTTTTCAGCATGTTTGTTGATACAATGACAAGGCTATTTATAGTAATCTTTTCAACCAGTTTCTGAGTCTTTCTCTGCAACAGCAAATAGATAAAATTAATAGAGATGGTACAGCAGGGTGTTGTGATGCTAGCTCTTTTGGTAAGAATGTGGTGCTAATGAGGGCATGATCCCCTGAAGATCGGAAAAACAATTTCATTGGTGCCAACAGAGAAGTCTCACCGTCACCAGCTATCTCAGCTTGGGGCTATTCATCATGAGAGGAGCTGGGTCAAGGGGAGAGGATGGTCCAGGGCGAGAATGGTTAAGAATCTGCCTGCCAATGCAGGGGACATGGGTTCAATCCCTCGTCCAGGAAGATCCCACATGCCTCGGAGCAACTAAGCCCGTGCGCCACAACTACTGAACCTGTGCTCTAGAGCTTGCATGCCGCAACTACTCACCCCACGTGCCGCAGCTACTGAAGCCCCTGTGCCTAGAGCCCATGCTCCGCAACAAGAGAAGCCACCACAATGAGAAGCCTGCGCACTGCAACGAAGAGTAGCCACTGCTTGCTGCAACTAGAGAAAGCCCGTGCACAGCAACGAAGACACAACGTAGCCAAAAAAACTAAAAAAAAAAAAACACCATAAAATTTTATGTTTATAAAGTTAGTAATCTTCCTTTTAGAGGATCTTAACTAACACTCAAATGTAAAATGCTTCGTTTCTTTTAAGGAATTTAAAAGAAATACAGCTTCCGCAGTACTAAATAGAAATAGATAGACATGATAAAACAATTCAAAGGATTGTCTAAAGGATGGTTATTCTCCTCTATGGGAATCTCAAGGTCTCTTTGTCTTGGGTGGCCAATGAGTACAGTAGAAACTAGCTGATTTATTTCATCTATTACTTTTACTTGAATATTTTAAAGTTCTTATAGTATCATGACATCTCTCCCTTAAATATGGACTATGCATGTCCAAAAAGTAAGGACATTTCCCTACCTTACCACGAGACCTAACAAAATTACTAGTAATTCCTCAGCTGTATCTAATATTCATCTTCTTTCCCCCAAATTTGCCCACTTGTCCCTAAATGTCATTTACCATTGGTTTATTTAAACCAGTCAAGGTCCACGCATTGCATCTGCTTATGTCCCTTAAGTGTCTTTTAATCTAGAACAGTCCTCTCCCTCTTCCCCTCACTTCACTGACTTAATGAAGAAATAGCCATCAGCTATTTAGTAACAATTAGTCTCATTTTATTAATTACTAAGCAAGAAGGCAACCACAAGGCTAACTTAATGAAACCAGTTGTCTTCATTCCAGGATTGATATTTTTAATCTGGGGTTTACTGCTATTCCCCCTCAAGAGCAAAGGAAGCAAAAAACAAAACAAAAACAAACGCTGCCTTTGACTTGGATTTGACTAGCAGTTCTATGGCAGAATCCCTGTGATTCGGTTCCATGAAACTCTGAGTCCATGGCTGCTTGTCACTGATTTGGTGCCCAGTTAATGTGAATGCCCACTCTGGTTTTCTTCTACCCCTTTTGATTCTCAAGTCAGTTTTCAGACAGCCAACATCCTTTACCTGTGGGTTGCTTTTTGGAAGGTATGCAATCCCCTACCAGCTCTATAAAGTATCTCCCTGGTAAGGAGACTATATTAAATGGAAAGATGTTTACTGATCTTCCCTTTTATTTGGTTACATCTTACATTCTTCTCTATCCTTTTCTCATATGGAAAAGAAAGCCCCCGTGACAGAATGGCAGTTGGTACTAGTATTCCCTCCAGTAACTGTTAATCTTAAATCTTACAGTGCACATGTATTAGGGATGTGGGGAAAGGGTCCTTTATTCACAATGAAAGGAAATTGCCACTTAAAAAATGACTCCTACAGGAAGTATTTAGAAAATGGTACCCACTCTTTTATTAGTATGGGTTAGAGGTTATCGTTTCTTACACCTGTGGACCAAAGTGCATCCGTTGGCTTGTGTTCTAGTTCCAGCTGAACCATATTAAACTGGGAGATCCAAGGAACCCACCCATTTTCCTTAGTCTTATATTCTCAATCTAAAAATCAGGCGATTGCACTAGACTTCTAAGCTCCCATCTAGCTGTTGAGCTCGATGACCTCATCATGTGAATAGTAACTTTAATTTTCCCATTTCATCTCTCCCTTCCTCCCATAAATAACCTCTTCCGACAGGCACTTGCCTCTGAGTGTGTTGGGAGCCTCTGTAATGGTTTGGGAGCTATGAGTCAAGAGGTCCCATTCTTACTTTCAGGTATGACTTTGCAGGTCAGGTATGACGTGTTTATTACTAAACAGGTAATTTCTTGTCTAGTTTTTCACGCTGTAGGTTTCCTACATATGGAAACTACTCACCTTTTTAATTAAGAGCAGTGAACCCAAATATATTTATGTTAAAATGTGTGTTATCATGGGGTTGACTAGAATTGGTTGCATTAAAAAAATATGGAGCTAGCAAATATGCTGGGACTGAATAGTACCAACTGATAATGCAGCGTACACAGTGTCTGAGCTAAAAAAAAAAATGCATTATTGGGCATCGACCTTGTGCCAGGCACATGAAGCCTCATTTTCTCACTAATCCCCACAGTGACCAAGGAGAGAGCCGGCCTGTTTGGGGAATCAACAAAGAAACAATTTTGCGCACAACAGAGCAAGGATTCCAACCCAGGTCTTCCCCAGCCTCAGACCAGTTCTCTTCCCCGTATTGCAACTCAACTTTTTAAGTTGTGTATTTGAGCAATATTATTGTTTATACTTAGATTGCGTGTAATTCAAGAGCTGTTCTCATTTTTCTCACGTGTTATGCTACAGAATAGATACCACAGACACATTTAGAAACCTTTTCAGAATGATTCATATTGGGAGAAAAATCCAGCCACAAGATATTTGTATCAGGTAGCCATAGAAACCGCAACTTCAATTCGTGTCTTACTAAAGTTCTTTTATGAAGTTGAATAGACCCAAATTCCTGCTTCGTGGTTTAACAACCGATAGGTTATTCATGTGTACGGCTATTTCCCCATCTCTTCTATTTTTGCTGTCTGGTTGGCACAGCCGTGGCCTTTGGCAGCAGCTGGGATATAAATATAAAGTGGGAATTGAGGCGCATTGGGAGTGGAAGAACAGCTGACAGAGCACAGCAAAGCCCCAAGCTCTGCAGGGCCGACCGACCGGCCCAGGCAGGTTGGTTTCGGTCTGATTGACTTGTCGGCTTCGTGCTGAGTGAGATTTCATGGTTTAAAGGCTGGCATGGAAGCGATGTTTCTTGCCCTGAGAGTATCCATCTCTATTTGTAATCTATGTGGTAATTAAGGCCAGACTTTTTGATGGAGCCTCATCTGTGGCAGAATTTGAGGCGTGGTGTTATATGCCCCCTTCTAGCTTATTTTTAAAGGTGCACATCATATGTTAGGAAAATGTTTAAAAGCTGTTTATGGTTCAAAGTCAGTTGGTGTCATCCTTACTAATTTACAGATGTGTCACTTTATGAATGTAAGTCCTTGTGTTGGAAAGGTACTTGTCTAAAATGCAGGTGAGAGTTTATAACATTTATGTTTCCTTTTGCAAAGACTGGCAGGATTTTGTTGTTGTTTTACTTTGTTTCTTTTGGGTTGTTTCTTAAGCTTCTAATGAGAAAGATTGCTATTGCTTATTAATTATAGTTTACCTATAATGCAAATTGTTGACAAATAGCTAGCATTTTTCCATTTAGGGAATAGAAATCATGTGCATGTATCAAGTGGAAAATTTGTCACATATATTCAGCTAACAGCTTTCTGCAGCAAACATTTATGAAGTGCTCACAGGTGTCAGGCTTTGTGACAGTGACACAATGGAAGGTTGTATAGATGTGATCTCAGCCCTCCAAGAGCACATAGCTATTTTCCTAGTTCAGTGAACCCAAAATTTTCTGGAAAATTATTACTATTGTAACAGAAAACGAAGACACCAAATAATTAAAAGTTGTTTGGGCTTTACATATTCAGATATCAGATGACTAAAACGTCTATGCTCTTGTGTTTTTCCATCTGTTTCTCAGTTTTCTCATCTGTAAAATGGGCATAATCATAGAACCTACCTCATAAGGTTGTTGTGAGGATTAAACTAGTTAATAGATCCAATGTTTAGAACAGTGCCTGGCACACAGTAAGTGTTCAATAAGTATTAGAGTTATTATTATTTGTCCAATGATTGTCTGGACTTTCTTCTTTCCTGGGTTGCTAGGAACGTTTTGAATCATATGACATTTTTCTGGAACTCATAATCAAAACTTCCCAGCCACACCCATCTAAACCTGCTCTTCCTGTAGAATTTCGTATCTGAGAACATGGCACCACCAGCTACATGAGCCAGTCCTTCATGCCACCATGCTCCTGCCTACCACAGAGTCTTTGCATGTGCTGGTCCTTGTCTTAGAATGTCGTTCCCACTTCTCCCAGGTAATGTCTGTTCCTTTTCAAGATCGCAGCTTCCTTCTGCTGAGATGGCCTGTTTGAGCTCCCCAAACAGAGCAAATATTCTACACCATTTATTTGAGGTACCATTTTACATCTCACTGAGTGATTATTTGATCAATGTCTGTCTCTCCACCAGAATATAAGCTCCATGAGATGCAGGGCAGTACTAATTTTTGTTAATCTTTTGTATCCCCAGCTTCTAGCCCTGAATTACATGATAGGTGCTTGGTAAACATTTGTTGAAAGAATGGATTAGAAGGCTGTAGTTCATGTATTATTTATTATTTAATTCCAAAAATAATACATGGTATTTGTAATAAATATGAGTAGTATAGAAATGCATGAAGAAATGAAGTAAGGAAAGAAATGCTCCTTTACCTTATAATCCCACCTCCCAGAAGTGTCCTCTATTGACACTCTTATACAAACTTGGTTTATATCCTTCTAGACGTTTTTCCTGTGTTTACCAATCATACACACATACACATATGCATATATATAGTTCTTACAGGAAAATAGAATCTTATGCTTTTGTTTTGTTTTATATGATACTGGAGCTATCTTTCTAGGTCGGTACATAATAGATCTCCCTCATTAAAATGATTATGAAACACTTCAGAAAGGTCTAGAACAATACAATGAGCACACCTGTACCCACTACCCAGCTTGATAAATAACGATTATCAATACATTGAACAGATCCCCCCTCTCGCTCTCTTGAATCTGGTGTTTCTCATTCCTGTGCATTTCTTTATTCTTCACCTAACTAGGTTTATATCTATAACCATTGGAGAGTCTTTGCCTATTTCCAAATTTTATATTAATGGTAAAATTCTATATGTGTTTTCTGCAATTTACTTTTTTCACTCAAATTTATGTTTGTGAGATTCATTCTAACTAAAGTGGGTAGTTCAGGTTCATTCACTTCCCTTGATGTACCATATTCTACTGCAAGAATGTGATATAAATAGTTACCTCTTCTTCTATGAGTGTGCATTTAGCTGGTTCCCTCTCCCCCACTACGTTTTTTAGTATTTCAATCAATGCAGCTATAAAACATTCTTGAATTTGCCTGCTTTTGTGCATATGTGAGAGAATTTCTCCACAGGTTATACCTGGGAGGGGAAATGCTGAAGTGTAGGGTATGTAGATCTTCAACCTTACTAGATGGCGCCCATCTACATCTCCCAAGTTCTTTCCTTATTTTTTAAAGCTGCATAGTATTCCATGAAAAATAACGTACGCTAATTTATGTATCCATTCCTTTTGCTAGATATCCATTTGCAATATCCATTAATACCCATCTGCTGGATATTATTTGGGGGAGTTAAAACAATATTAACTATAAAATATTTCATGTGGAGATGATTCTACTAGCAGAGCACTTGAGAGCTTGGAAGGCCCTCTGGGGTATTTTAAGTTCATTTGATCCACTCTGTGAAGAGAGTCAGGTCAATTATTACCATTGCTATGTTTTATCTTCAATGGATGATGAAACCAAGCCTGAGGTATTAGGAATCTCAGGTCTTCGCTGGCTGGGCAGCAGAGCCGGGTGGAGTGGCTCACATCCTTGGTTCACAGCTTGTTCCGTGACGAAAGAAACGGAAGAACAGCTTCAGGGCTAACAGCACATTTTGGCTTCTGTAAGAAACTTGCTTGCTTGCTTGGGGCGGCAAGAACCGGGTTCCTGATTGGCTGATTCAAAATTAAACAGCTCCCTCCCGCCTTGGGGACTTCCCGCCCTGTGAAGGGTATAAAAGCCTCTCCCGACTGTTAGTCTGGGTCTCGCTCACTTCTCTCCGAGTGGGACCCTGTCCGGACAGTTCATGTAAGCTTCTATACTTGTACTTATATAAATCCTTTGCTAATCTTTCTACTTGGTGTTGGTGATTCTCGGGTGTCCTTGCTTGGGACATGGGTCGCAATTACCGGGGAACTCGACTCCAGGCGTGTGGCTCCCGGACCGCAACAGTTCCATTCTACTTCTCTGCCTTCTTACACAGTGCAAAGAAAAAAATGTTGCCCACTATTCCAGTTCTACAAGGATCAAGCCATTAGCCACTTCGGTCATTGCACCCTGAGGCGAATTCAGGATGGAGAAAAGCAGGATGCCTTCTGTGCTTTGGATATACTGGCCCCTAGATATTTAAGATATCTATCTAAGGAAAAATTTCAATGACCCTAGATTCTTGCATCTTCCCATACATAGAAAAGCACTAACAACAGTAACTGGAGATGTCTGTTCTTTGTGACTAGCAGTAATCATTTTACGCTTGACTACGTGTTTTTCCCAGCAAAAACGTTCATCTACATCCTGGCTCCTGCCTTACCTCTTCAGTGTAATTCCTCAAAGCTACCTGAGAGTCTGTCTCCTGGGCAATAGTCCTCAGTAAGGTCCCGAATAAAACTTTACTCACAACTTGTACATTGTGCGATTTTAGTGCAGTTGACAACAGCTACTGAGTGGTTCAGCTGGTAACTATAACTGGTCAGAGCATTGGAAACAATGTGAGAAAGGAAGGCCCCGTAAAGATGGAGGCAGAAACACGTCTTCTTTGTTGCACCTGTGAAAACTGCAGAGTATCAGCTCACAGGCTGTGCTGCTGGGCTGCATTGTCCTGGGAAAAAGGAAACAGATGGCAATTTAATAGGAAGCTGATAGCATTGTTTGGGGTTGGCCAGGGGCTCTCTGGGGAATTAGGAGAGAAGCTTTCAGCTAAGAGCCACAGCAGCCTGGAGAAGGAACTTCTGTGGCCACTTCCTGCCACCTCTGCCCTAGGAGGAGCCCGAGGGGACAGGAGTCATAGGTCTCCATGGTCTGCCTGCTGTTGTTTCTGCCAGAACTCCCCTGAGAAGCCAGAAGTTATGACCCCAGGGTAGAGGCGTGTGTATGTGCGTGCGTGCGTGTGTGTGTGTGTGTGTGTGTGTGTGTGTTGGAAGAAGGGCTGGCCAGATGGTGAAAGCTGAGTATATAAATGGCATCAGAGCGGGAATGCTGAGGATTGGGAAACACGTTAACCAGATGTGCTTAGGGCACGGGACACAAACAATGTGCATAATGCCCACCCCTCATTTCTCCCTTTTTCTTTTTTATATGCTGGCACATGTCCTGAACTTGAATGGCTCTGACCTCAATAGATGCAGCTGCTGTGCACAGCTTCTCTTAGGAGTGGTGGGGAAGCATGGTTTAAAAACCAGAAACCCAGGCTCTGCCACTAACCAGCTATGTGATGCTGGGAAAGTCCCTTTGCTTCCCGGCAATGCTTATCCTTTAGGAAATGCCAAGATTCCTTCTTTGCTGCAGATCCATCTTGTGCCTACTCTGCAGGTCTGGGGTTGTAGGCTGCTATCGGGAGTTTAAAAGTAAGCAAGACATGATCCCTTCCCAGCACCTTTTCTCCAGCTCCTGCCCAAGTTCTGAATGTCTAGCTCCTGGTTAGCAACCAAGTATCAGACAAAGAATCAGAATTAAGGTTGTTCTGGGAACGAGGAAAACAGGATTGAATGGCTCTGAGGTCTGCTTGGTGCTTCTTTTGAGTTTCCTCCATTGAGAAGGTCAAGTGAGTCACAAATGCTATTCTTTGACACTGAGTATCGTGGTCTGCCCAGCCAAGGCCACCTCCTGCAATCCTCGTAACCCAAGACACAAACACCCACACTGGGTTTGGATGACATGCCCACTCGTCAATTCTCTCTGGATGCCACTTACATGCCACATGTCCCTTAATCTGGGTACTCTGGAGTCCCATCCTCTTCTCGCCTTCCCTATCCTCGTTGTGTATTCTCCACAATCATCATGTGAATTCCCACGGTTACCCAAAGACCAGTGGTTCCTCGCCCATATTCTCTGGTCTGTGGCTCTCCTCTAAGTTCCATTTTAAATGACTACCTGCCATCTCGACTTGGATGACCTGCAGGCGTTGACACTCACCGTGTCCAAACCGTACCCCTCAACCTCACTCCCAGCTGCTTCCTTTCTCCAGTGTTTCCTATTTGATGGCTGACAGCCTCACCTGTAAGCACCATGCTGGGAGGATCCTTGGACCCATCACTGGGTCCTTTTTCAAGTCAACTCTTTTGGGGTTCTGTTCCTGGTAGAAGAAAATCCAAAGCCTTTATGGTGACCTGAGAAGCCTGGCTGCCTTTCCAGCTTTTTACCCCCTTCTTTGTTCCCACCCGGCAGCCACCTTGAATTCAGCCTGTGGGTCCCAGTGCCCTCACTCTTGTCCTGATGGGGACAAGGTGGATACTTTGTCCCCATCAGCTTCCTGTCCCTGGAATCCCTCCTCCTTCCCCACATCCAGTCTCCTTACCTGCCTGACTCCTTTCTCCTCACCTTCCAGAACTTCAAATAGCATCTCCTTTCCTTGGGCTTCCTTGGCCCTCTCATCTAGGTTGGTGCCTCCTTCTAGGGGTTCCATGGCATCCTGCAGTGACCTTGATCCCTGATGACATAATTGAAGGTGCTCTTCCAAAGCAAGACTTGGTGATTATCTCTCCTCTGCTCCGGGCACAGTGGCTGGCTCTCAGCATGTGGGATAAATAAACACTTTTTATAAAGAGGGAAAGAAACTGTTTCTCAAAGTTTTCTTGGGGTGTGGGTAGGATCTCAGGGTTTGAATGTATCCCCGTACATTTCTGAGATTTGCCACAGGGACAAATCCTGAAGGATGTCCACAGGTTCCAACAAATCCTCCTAACTAGCTGATTTCTTAGATTTCCCGGTGCTTCCTGTCACCAGCTTCTCCACTTTGCTGTGAGGAGTTGACCAGTTGGGGGCTGTCCAGGAGCTGGTGACTGACAGATACCTGGGCATCTTTTGCCAAGTTTCAGGGAAAAAAAAGGTAGAGAATCGAGTGTCAGCTGTCCAGGTACTGGGCGGCAAAGCTGATGACTTCCCCTAATATATTTATCTGTGCTTTCAACAGAGGAGTGCGCAAAAATGCAGAGCGCCGTGGAGCCCAGCTGAGGATCTGGCCGTTGCCATGGGTG
The DNA here is from genome assembly GCF_000442215.2 of Lipotes vexillifer. Lineage (NCBI taxonomy): Eukaryota > Metazoa > Chordata > Mammalia > Artiodactyla > Lipotidae > Lipotes > Lipotes vexillifer. The sequence goes on along the minus strand of NW_006775620.1, from coordinate 49,007 downwards.
GAGGGGTCTGTGAGGAATGGAGGCCGTCACTGGAGGTGAGGTTGGGAGGTCAATATTTCAGGTTCTTGGAGAAATAACTGCAGAGGCAGTCAGTCAGAAAGGGGTGTGGTGGTGCCCCCCTGTCCCATGCCCCGGTTTCTTGGCACTTAGGCAGCCATCAGATTAATGAAATCTTTTCAGTCCTCACAGAATTGACAACCTCACAAGGAAAAAGAATGTTTTCACACTGGATGGAAGATTTACAACAACATCAAAAAGAGCAAAACCTTTTCTATATAAGGGCATAAGCACTTGCCTTCTACACGATGTTGCGAGTTAATATCTTTGTCTCAGGGGTATAATTTTTCTCCTCAATCTTTAGAGCTATTTCCAGAATTGCAAAGACTGTTTTCAAAAACTGCGTCTAAAGTCTCAAATGCCCGAGTCAGCTCCATGTGTGGATGGACAGGGGAGAGGTGAGGGGAGTCATACTGGGGGATGAGAAAGTTATTGCCTTTCAAACGCCAGTGTGTAACCTAAATCAAATTTTTAAAAAAGCTTCAGAACTATAATGCCTTTAAAAAAAAAAAAAACTTGAATGATGCTGGGAAAGTTGAAGCAAAATGAATTTAATTACTGGATCACTGGTGGTAATTTGAAAAACAACTTATCTGTAATAAACTATATTTATAGATTTTTGCAATGCAAAGGTATAGGACTTACGAAACGCAAATGATTAGAAGTGTAGGTTAGATTTAGAAAGGAAATCTGAATAGAAATGATTCCCTTCCACGGATAACAATATTTGATGTTAAATTTCGTTCTTTTACTACTCAAGCAATCAACATATATAAAATAAAGTTAAACTATATTTTTCATCACAAAAGTGCCTTTTAATTTGTAAAACATCAAGTCACACCATGTTCCACTACAAGCATTAATAAATTGCTTATGTTATGAATTACGTTTAGAAAAATGTGCTTGTCCACATTTTTAGAAGCACAGCTATCAGAGTAGCAAATGATTTTTTTTTTTTTTTTTT
>NW_006775620.1:38687-47976 GCF_000442215.2 Lipotes vexillifer | reverse complement strand
TTTGTGGTACGCGGGCCTCTCACTGTTGTGGCCTCTCCCATTGTGGAGCACGGGCTCTGGATGCGCAGGCTCAGCAGCCATGGCTCACGGGCCCAGCCGCTCCGTGGCATGTGGGATCTTCCCAGACCAGGGCACGAACCCGTGTCCCCTGCATCGGCAGGCGGACTCCCAACCACTGCGCCACCAGGGAAGCCTGCAAATGATTTTTAAATGGATATTTAGAACACATTAGGGTGAGTGTTATGTTTAGAGCTTGGATATTCTTACTGAAGATTATTCAGTTTAAGATTCATCAGCACACACAATCTCTGGGAAATGTGTGTCCTCAACAAGAACCTGCTTGGGCATCCTTTCCTTATACTTAGGAAGAAAAATCCGGTCTGGGGCATCCGGGTCCCAGAGAGGCACCTCCTCTGTGGTTCACAGGGAGACCACTCAGTTCCTGGGTTCAAATCTTCCCTCAGTCACTTTTTCACTGTGAGATCTTGGCAAGTTACTTAGCTTTTCTGTGCCTCAGTTTCTTCCTCAGTAATTTGGGGATAATAGTCTCCTCATAAATTTGCTGGAGGATTAAACCAGTTTATGTAAAGCTCTGGAACAGTTTATGAGGGGCACGTAGTAAATCTTCAATAGACATGAACAATGATTATTATTGATGTTGGAAAGCTCTCACTCTTTCTAAAGATTTGGCATGAATCAATGTCTTTTGAGTACACTCAGACTTTGCAGCAGAGCGAATCATTTTCAGTGAACAGTCAAAATTATTTAGATAAAGTAACTTCTCTTCAATGCCCTGGCATCAATTGTTCAAAAATAAAATAAAAAGACAAAGGGGAAAAATTCCTGGCAAAGAGACAAGTTTTGAGAATTGTTTTAAAGCAGTCATTGTATTCAGGTGGCTTACTATAAACAGGGAGGGAGGTAAGGAGGAAATCAGAGCCCATTGTGGGTCCAGAAAATGGATGTCTTTTCAACTAAACAGATTGCTATCAGCCTCACAGAGCCGACTCATGTTCCTTTTTGCCTGGTCATTTCCTTTACTGAGTGTCTGTAAGAACCACCCACTCGGGTGTTTCTCAGGATTATAGGTTTTTTAGGTCAAACAGAAACCCTGGGAGCGCCCAACGCAGCCCCACACACGCGGTTACATTATGCACCGGCTGGGTGACATCGACCCTGCCGCTGTGGTGTGTCCTGGAAGCTGTTGTGCCTGATTTGCAGAGATTCTCTCAGAGTGTGGCCAGCGGCGACCAGCAGCACAGGGTAAGAGCTTGGCTCTGAAATCCTGAAGCCTTCCTGGTGGGCTGAAGGCTACACGTGGGAATCCCTCCATTCATTTCAGAAGCTGAACCAGTGGGCCCTGCTCGCTCGCATCCTTTGTCATCCTCGGCCCCCATGATGGACGAGACACGGGAGCCTCTGGCCATGACTGTCCACCTCCTGGCCAACTCCGGGCATGGCTCGCTTCTGCAGCAAACCCTGGACCAGCTCCTGGACTGCATTTGCCCAGAGGTCCGTGTCTTTCTGGTGTCTGAGCGGGTCAGTCCAGGGAAATACTATGACAAATGCCACTCCAAGCGGTCCCGCTTCCCGGGGATGTCTGTTCTGCTCTTCCTGCACGAAAGCCTCGGAGAGGAGCGGCTGTTTCGCGTCCTTGACTCCCTACATCATTGGCCGTGGCAGTGCTACCCCACCCAGAATGCGCAGGGAAGACCGTGCCCCTATATTCTTGCCAATCAGGAATTCTATAGTCTGGACAACCAGATGCCCATCTGGGGCGTGAGGCAGGTGCACTGTGGCACCGAGATCCTGAGAGTGACGCTCTACTGCAGTTTTGGTAACTACGAGGATGCCATCAGGCTCTATGAGATGATCCTGCAGAGGGAAGCCACTTTGCAGAAGAGCAGCTTCTGTTTCTTCGCGCTCTACTCCACCGAGAGCTTTGCCCTGCAGCTCTCCCTGAAGCGGCTGCCCCCTGGGGTGTCGGTGGACCCCAAAGAGGCTTCAGTGTTGCAGTTCAAGGTTCAAGAGATTGGCCAGTTAGTGCCTCTGCTACCCCATCCGTGTGTCCCCATCAGCCATACCCGGTGGCAAACACAGGACTATGACGGCAACAAGATTCTACTTCAGGTATTTCTGTCTGGTCTCCATGGTCTTTAGATGCACATGTAACTGTGTGATGTGACATCCAAGAGATGATTTAATATCGTGCTTCTCAACCTTGGTTGCACACCAAAATCTCTGGGGAGTTTTCAAACGTTCCCATGCCATGGCTGCACCCCAGGTCAGTTAGATTAGAATCTTTGGGGGCACACTGGCTTGGGTAATGCTTTTAAAAACTCCTCGGATGATTCTAATATGTAGCCTGTAACGTGGTTGAGAGGCACTGATTTAATAAAATCCCTTCCTCTGACAGATAAGGAAGTTCAGATTCTGTGAGCTGGTAACTTGCACAAGTAGTTTGCAGTAGAATCAGGCAACACCCTCCTTCTCAGATTTTCCTTCAATCATGCTACTCAACTATACACAAATACTTTGCCCACTCTTTGGGTCCAGAAATATCATTAGTTCTTTCCATCTGGACCTAAGGAAGCTGAAGCTGTAATTATGGTTGGGGATGTTAAGTATGCCGTCCTATTGACTTAATTTTTAAGCATCTTGCATCACTGTCAAATTTTACCCCAAATAAAGTTATATAGTTAGAACCCTTCAAAATAAAACCTTAAAATTAAAGCCTTCTTCTGTAGGCATCCTATTGAAAGCAAACATAATCGTGATAGCTACCATGTGTCATTTCCTATGAAGGATTATGTGGCAGTTGAACCTTGCTGTTTAGTGGCTGTGTGATTTTTGAGCCTTGGGTTCTTCATTAGCACAATGAGGGTAATTTTAGCATCTTCCTAGAGTACAGGTTGTTATCTATGCTAAATGACCTGACATTTATAAAGTACCTTATTGCCTAGAATGCAATTTTAGCTGTTATTGTTCATATTATGCCCTAGAGTATGTATTTCACATTGATTGTTTTATTTAGTCCTTCTTACAACATAGGAAGTTTTGCAGAAGGGAAAATTGAGGGGTAGAGGGAATAGTTACTTTTGCCCAAGACACAAGAGGAAGTGTTTACGTGGCTCCAAAGCCAGGCAGCTAACCACCGCAGTCCAGTGCTGTGTGCATGTGTGTGTGTAAGTGTGTGCAGGCAGGGAGGTGTACGTGATATTCACAGCAAAATTTCCGTCCTTGAGAAATGATCAGTAACCCTCTTAAGGCCTATTGGATAAAGTAAGAACAGGCTAGATGATGAATTATCTTTCCTTTTGATTAATTTTGTTGTCATCAGCTTTGAGTTATTAATAAAACATGAGTCATATTGATAGTGTATGTGATGTTCTCTAAATTATTTACCTTCTCGTTCACATAAGGTGGACAGGCACAGTTTCTCTTAGCTGTCTGTTACATAACTCACTAATTTCCAAGGCATCTAAAGTTTTTCCTTCAGCCTTAGTTAATCTCCAGAATCTAAGCCTCACTGTCAAGCAAAAATTTAATATGTGTGTGCAGCAGGGGACACATTTCTGTTTCAAAGGCTAACTGACATTTTAACTTCTGAACCACGGCTTATACAACTTAGTTCCTTTGGAAAGTTAAGTCAAATTTTGGGAGTGAAGAATAGTTTTTTGGATAAAGATGTCAATGAGTTTAGGCTTTTGCCAACAAAACGGGTGATTTTCTTCTGGAAACTTTTGTTCTGGTGTCATATAAAAGTCCCTGAAGAAAGCATATACAAAGGCTCGGCTATAATACACTATAAAAGATAATACCTTGTAGCTACTCCTATAATGGGGTGAATTTTTCCGGATAGAAAACCCAGCCCAAACTTCCTTGGGGGCAGAGAGGATGGGGGGGCAAATGAACTGGCTTTTGTAGGTAAGTAGCCTGAGTCTTGAGGCTTAGGAGCTGACTCCCAGCTCTGCCACTTCCTCAGACGGGCCCTTGTGGTCACCAGCTGGCTGCCAGCAGCTCTGAGGACTACCCTTTTGAGTTCCTCACCCTACAATGGTCCGACAGAACTTCTGGACTTCACGTCAATTGGACCAACTTGGATCCGATTCTCTTCTCTAAATCAATCATTGCATTCAGGGGAATGGGATTAGGTGGATTAGCTTAGTACTGAGGCAAAGGCTCTACTACCCTGCATCCTGAGATTTTTTGTGGACTCAGACTCTCTTGGCACTCATGGAGGCGGGGGACAAGGGTCCCCAAGGAAGATCAGTGAGGGGACAAATGCTGGGTGGCAAAAATGACTAATGTCCACCAGCGAAAGAAACTAGTATCTATTTAAGGGAGAGCTTTAATCACAAGTTAACTTCCCCATGTGTAACCCCTCCAGGATGGACGTGTGTGTGAGGTGGGGGGGAAAGGGGGGGATGTTAGACCCAATAAGGGTGATGGGCAAAGCTTCCCTGAGAGGTGATGCCTGGGCCTGGCTGAGCTGGATGGCCCAGAAGGAGGTAGCTAGATGGGGAAGGGAGGAAAGTGTTCCAAACAGAGGAGATGGCGGGTGACAATGTGTGGAATAGGATTTCCTTAGCAGCCATGTTCAGAAAAGCGCCTGTGGTTCCATGTGGCTGGAGAGAAGGGAGGGGGTCGGGCGGGGGAGGATGGGCAGGTGGGCAGAGGCCACATCATCAGGCACGTGGTCAGCCACTGGAGGTAAGCACCACGATGACAGGGACTTTGTCGGTCCACTCTTTTTTTTCTGTAATTTTAAAATTTTACTTTATTTACTTTTTTATACAGTAGGTTCTTATTAGTCACCAGTTTTATACACATCAGTGTATACATGTCAATCCCAATCTCCCAATTCATCACACCCCCACCCCCAACCCCCTGTGTCTTTCCCCCCTTGGTGTCCATACATTTGTTCTCTACATCTATGTCTCAACTTCTGCCCTGCAAACTGGTTCATCTGTACCATTTTTCTAGGTTCCACATACATGCGTTAATATACGATATTTGTTTTCCTCTTTCTGACTTACTTCACTCTGTATGACAGTCTCTAGATCCACCCACGTCTCAACAAATGACCCAATTTCATTCCTTTTCACGGCTGAGTAATATTCCATTGTATATATGTACCACATGTATATATGTACCATTCGTCTGTCGATGGACATTTAGGTTGCTTCCATGACCTGGCTATTGTAAATAGTGCTGCAATGAACATTGGGGTGCATGTGTCTTTTTCAATTATGGTTTTCTCCGGGTATATGCCCAGTACTGGGATTGCTGGGTCATATGGTAACTCTATTTTAATTTTTTAAGGAACCCCCATACTGTTCTCCATAGTGGCTGTACCAATTTACATTCCCACCAACAGTGCAAGAGGGTTCCCTTTTCTCCACATCCTCTCCAGCCTTTGTTGTTTGTAGATTTTCTGATGATGCCCATTCTAACCGGTGTGAGGTGATACCTCATTGTAGTTTTGATTTGCATTTCTCTAATAATTAGTGATGTTCAGCAGATTTTCATGTGCATCTTGGCCATCTGTATGTCCTCTTTGGAGAAATGTCTATTTAGGTCTTCTGTCCATTTTTGGATTGGGGTGTTTGTTTCTTTAATATTGAGCTGCATGAACTGTTTATATATTCGGTCAACTCTTATACTCCCAGTACCTAGAACAGCATCTGGCACATGGTAGGCAAATCCATTCTAGTGTGAATGAGCAAAAACTTTGCCAATTAGCTTCTATCTTATTCTGACTGTAATCAGCAGTCACTGACAGAGCCACTGAATGGTACTGACATGTACAATTTGCATTATGAGGATCAAAAAGGAGAGTATACATGGAGGTGCTTTGTAAAGTAGAAACTGTAGCACAATTATTGTCTGTGTAAGAAGGCTGCTAGCTGTCTCTCCATGTCTTTTCCCACATAACCTCCTGTCAGCGCACACTGTCTGATGCTTCTTAGGATGTGTATTTTTGATGAGATTGATATTAGGGTACCTAGTAGATGCTCAGTAATGAATGAGTGTCTGAATACATAAGCAGGTATGTCAAATGTTTATTCATCCACCAAGTGTTTATTAAATGCATACCTTGGGCTACCCTATTCTCCACTTGGCAGTTTTCATTCTGCTGTCTCAGTCCTTAGTGGATGCCTCTTTGGTTTGGCGTCTGACATAAATTTGGGGAAATTCTCAGTCATTATTGTTTCAAACACTTCTTCTATTCCATTCTCTTTCTCATTATTTGTCTACCACTCCTGTTTTAGTTGTCCCATAGTCTTTAGATAGTCTGTTCTGGGTTTTTTTTTTTTCCAGGCTGTTTTTTTTCTCTCTGCTTTTCTTTTTCAAGGATTCTATTGATATGTCCTCTAGCTCAGAGATTCTTTCCTCATCTGTGTTTAGTCTGCAAATAAGCCCATCAAAAGCATTCTTTATTTCTGTTACAGTGTTGTTGTTTTTTTATCTTTTTGGTTCTTCTTTTAGGATTTCCATCTCTCTTTTCACATTGCCATCTGCTCTTGCATGCCGTTTACTTTATCCATTAGAGTCCTTAGCATATTAATCAGAGTTTTAAATTACAGGTCTGATAATTACAACATCCCTGCCATGTCTGCTTCTGATACTTGCTCTGTCTCTTCAAATTGTGCTTTTTACCTTTTGCAATGCCTTGTAAATTTTTCTTGCTAGCCAGGCATGATGTAGCAGGTATAGGAACTGCTGCAAATAAGCCTTTATTAATGTGGTAGTAAGGAGTTGGGGGAGGGGAAGCATTCTATAATTAGGTCTCCGTCCTAGTGAGTCTATGCCTTGAACTGTGAATTTCGCAAGTGTTTAATTTTTTTCTCCTCCTTGCTTAGATGGGCGAGAATGGCTAGAGTGGGCTGGAGTTGAGTACTTCCCTTCTCTCACATAGAAGGCTAGAGATAGCTGGAGTTCGGTATTTCTCTTCACCCAGGTCATTTAGGCTCTGATAATACGCCAGCATGTTAGGCTCTGGTTAACTAGTTTCCCCTGAGAGAAGGACTTTTAAGAACAGAGTGCTCTGGAGTATTTAAAAATGGTCCCTTTTCACCTAGAGATTATCATACTAAGTGAAGTAAGTCAGAGAAAGACAGATATCATATGACGTCACTTTATATGTGGAATCTAAAAAAAATGATACATATGAACTTACTTACAAAACAGAAACAGACTCACAGACACAGAAGAACTTACCGTTACCAAAGGGGAAAAGGAGGGGAGAGAGATAAATTAGGGGTTTAGGATTAGCAGATACAAACTACTATATATAAAATAGATAAACAACAAGCACATATTGTATAGCACAGGGGACTATATTCAATATCTTGTTATAAACTATAATGGAAAAGAATCTGAAAAAGACCTGAATCACTTTGCTGTACACCAGAAACTAACACAACATTGTAAGTCAATTATACTTAAATAAATAAAAAAAAAAGTTTCCTTTTCTCCTTCTCGTTCAGGAAGCACAAGGGGATTTTTCTCTGATATTTATTGTGAGGGTCTAGTCACGCTCCTGAAGGTAAATCTCACAAAATTGGGGAGGCTCCCCTGGGACTGGGTCCCCTGGAGTTTTTAACTCTCAGAGTTGTCCACACTAAGCCTCCAGCTATTTGCCAATTACAGTTCAGGTTTTCCTCGCCCTGTCCTGGTTCCTGCAGTGGTTTCCACTTTTGATCCTCTTTTCTGGGAAGCCATGACTCCCCGCATTCATTCTTATGTCTCTCCAATCTTGGGGGCTGCTGTTTGCCCTGTGTCCCCACCTCTCACACAGATGCTAGAAGAGTTGTTGCTCTAAGGCCACCAGTGCCTGAGGTCAGGGTCAGCAGTATTGGCAAATGCTGACCACTCCTTGCTTGAAAGTTTCTCCTCTGTGAGCTTCCGTAACTTGGATCTTCTAATTAAAGGATTTATCCTATCTCTCTATCACTTGGACATTTTTTTTCAAAGTTTCAACTCTTTTTGCCCCTAAATCAGGTTTCCTAAACCTCGGCACTACTGACATTTTGGACTGGATAATTCTTTGCCGTGGGGGAGATGTCTTACGCATTATAGGATATTTAGTGCATCCTCAGTGCTACCATTAGATGCCAGAACCGACTCCACTTCCCTGCAGTTGTGACAACAGGAAATGTCTCCAGACATTATCAAATGCCCTCTGGGGGGTGAAATTTCCCCAGTTGAGAACCACTGGGTTCTCAACCTAAGTTTAAGTTTTCCCTAAGATTAAGAAATAAAGCCCATCCTGGGCATCTAGTTGTCCTTTGTTCAACTTACTCCTGTATTTTCATCTCCTCTATCTCTTGAGCTTTTGGCTTTTTCAACTCCCTGTAAGACCATTTAAACATAACGTCTCCTCATCTCAAATTCAGTCCAAACAAAACCAAAGTCATCCTCTGCAGCCCTGCCCCCAATTTCTCCAGCTCTGGTCACCCTCCCATTTGCACAGGTTTTGAAATATGTCGTTTTTAAAGCCTCTGTTTTTGGAAGACCCACATTCAGGCAGTAACCCCCCCCCCCCCAAACTGTTCAAGTTTTCCTTTGGAGCCATTTCTTTTTTTCTCTTTCCTTCCTTAAACCCACCTAACTTCAAATGTGCATTGTTATTACAACATTCTAACTCTTCACTCTGGCTCCAGGAATCTGCTTTATCCTGCACAGGAGTGTTGAATACATTTTTAAATGATGGCTGGATTTATGTTCCTTGTCAGCTCAATAGCAAAAGTTAGCAAATAAAATTAAAACTCACTTGTCCGAATTTCAAGGCTTTTCATAATCAGCCCCCTCCCCCCCCCCAGAATGTTTCCTTTGCTGCCTCCTTCTCTAGTTTTTCCAACCTTCTTTCTAGACCTCTAGGCTCACTCCGGCACCCATGTGTTTTTTTGTCGTAAAATATACATAACATAAAAATGTATCACTTTAGGGCTTCCCTGGTAGCACAGTGGTTAAGAATCCGCCTGCCAATGCAGGAGACATGGGTTCGAGCCCTGGTCCGGGAAGATCCCACATGCCGTGGAGCAACTAAGCCCATGCGTCACAACTACTGAGCCTGAGCTCTAGAGCCTGCGAGCCCCAACTACTTAGCCCACATGCCGCAACTACTGAGCCATAGCCCCCACTCGCTGCAACTAGAGAAAGCCCGCGTGCAGCAACAAAGACCCAACGCAGCCAAAATAAATAAAAATAAATAAATTTAAAAAAAAAAAAGGGCTTCCCTGGTGGCGCAGTGGTTGAGAGTCCGCCTGCCGATGCAGGGGAC
>NW_006775620.1:18182-38526 GCF_000442215.2 Lipotes vexillifer | reverse complement strand
GTAACTACTACTTTATTTATTTAGGGGGCAAAATGCTTTTGGAGTAATTCAGGGAGTCCTTCAAGATCGCAAAAAAAAAAAAAAAAAATGTATCACTTTAACCATTTTGAGTGGAGAATTCAGTGCCTAATGGTACTTAATAGTACGTTTACATTGTACTTCATCACCACTATCTATTTCCAGAACATTTTCATCACCCCAAACAGAAACTCTGTACCCATTAAACAGTAACTCCACAACTGCCCCCCTCCCCTGTCCCTGGTAACCTCTAATTTCTGTCCCTATAAATCTGCCTATTCTAGGGACCTCATATAACTGGTATCATACAATGTTTGTCCTTCCGGGTCTGACTTACTTCACTCAGCATAACATTTTCAGGGTTCATCTATCTTGTAGCATGTGTTAGAATTTCCTGCTTTTACAGGCTGAATAATATTCCATTTTATGGATATCTGCCTTTATATATGGGCTGAGCTGTTCCTTGTCCAGAGATGTCTTTCTCTTCCTCTTCACTTGTCTATCCTTTAAGACTGTGCAAGCGCCACCTCCTCTGTGAAATCCGCTATAAGCGCATTCTTAACTAGAACATTTTACACTGAAACTTTGTAATATAAAACTGATAATAGATTTCCTCATTCTTGTACCATATAATTTGGGACTTTATGACTCGCCATCTCTTTTCGGTATTTTATTGTAAATGTTTACGTCTGGTAGAGTACCAGACAGACAGCTGCTTCTGAACCATTTGTTGATTGATTAACTGCCTGTTGTCAGGAAATAAGTTTCTCTTCAGAAAAGTAAATATTCCAGAAGCTAGTTTGGCAAAAGCAAACATATATTTCTCTTCATTTTATCAACAGACCTTTAGCTAAGATCATCTTGATGTTCTTTATTAGCCACTTAAAATAAAAGAAGATAGTCTCTCGTGAAGTGAGTAACTCATTTGCTTCTTCTGTAGCATTTTTGGGTTCCTTTCTCATTTCTGAGTCTCTCAGAGGCACTCATACAGACTCTATTCCTCCCGCTTTGTTCCTCTCCTCATTTCCTCCCCCTTCTTCATACCCCACACAGACACACACAAGACACAGACACAGACACACACAGACACAGACACAGGCACACACACACACACACACACACTTCCAACCCTACATGCCCACTCTCACTCAATACTTGGCTTTATGCTGCCCTGAAGGAATCCTTGTAAGCATGGCTCAGAGGTTGCTGCTGCTATAGGATGGTGGGTTAACATCATTGGTTTTGGTTAATAAATTAAAATAAGTACCTTTCAAAAGATCAGTTAATTGGAAGATACTAGATTCAACTCTTAAGTAAGCAAGTTTGGCATTGTTTCGGGGTTTCTTATTATCTATATAATTTGTTCCCATGCAGTCTTTTTTTTTTTTCAGTGTAGGAGAAATCCTCTTTTGCTATTTCTTGGAATCACTTTTAGCAAAAGACAATATTATTTTCCCTTCATGATGTCAGTCTTCCCCTTAACAGCTTAATCATGTTTCAGTGATGTATATTCTCTTATTCCTCAAGTGTTTAGAGCCAAATGAATGACAAATGATCTTCCTGTTCATCAAGATAATTACTAATGTTCCCTGAAACTCGAAAACACCTACCTCTCAATTTGTAACATTTTACAAATATTTCTTAGAAAGATGGGCGCTAAATGATCAGAATTCCTACAAATGCATTTCAATTGCTTTTTTGGCAAGAGGAGCTTTATTCTCTCTCAAGAGATTTATCTCAACCACTTGGAATTATGTTTCTCCTGGAAATTCTTCACTCCAACTGCACACGCCTGCATTTCTACATTAATAGTCTTGTGCTTTCTTCTGCCCTATCATCTAAGGACTTCTCTTAAAAAAGGAAAAGTTGATATTCTCTCTCTTAAAGAAGACTGCAGAAATGGCTATCCACAGGATGAATGTCCTCTGGCAGTTTCTTAGTAAGACTTTGTATCTACCTAATGGCTAATAATTAGGGGCCATACATTTCTATATGCAAATAATTTATAGTTTGTTAGGCATTAAGCTTTATTTATTTATCCAACAGACATCTGGTGATTACTTATCACGTGTTAGGCATTGTGCTGGGTACTGGAGATACAATGGTGAAGAAGGTATATACAATCCCAGCACTTCCAGCTGGCAAAGTCTAGAAGAAGATATAGAGAAGTGAGCAAACAGGTGCAAAATAGTGTGGTAACTACTATGATATGGAAAGTACAGGCTGCCAGGACAGCTAGTAATAATATTTGTGATGATGATAATAGCCAACTTACGTTTAGCAGTACTATTTCCAGGCCCTGTTATCATTTAATCTTCTCAACAACTCTTTGACATTGGTACTTATTATGATGTCCTTTTATAGATGAGGAAACTGAGGCACAGAAAAATTAGGTAACTTGTCTAAAGTCTCACAACTAATTAGTGGCAGATACAATATTTAGGGGTACCTAACTCAGATTCAGTGACATGGAAAAGGCTTCTAAGAGGAAATGATGTGTAAGCTTGAAGTTAACAACAGGTATGAAGGGTCAGAGGTGACATATCCCAGACAAAGGAAATAATATACACAACACTGGCATTAAGAAAGAGCAAATAACGTCCAAAGAATTGAACAAATTTCAATTTTGGCAAGTGGAAGAGGTGGCGAATTAGGTTGGAGTAAGAAGGGACAGACTGTGAAGGGTGTGGGAGCCCATACTAAAGGGCTTAGATTTTTTTTTAAGAAGAGTAGGAAGCCACTTGAAGTAGGTCGGTGACATGATCAAAACTGTTTTCAAAGCTCCTCTGGTGGTGGAGTGGAGAATGGATTAGAGGGAGGCGAGGGCATCCATGGGGTGTCCCTTCGGATGGCTGTTGCAGTAATTCAGACTCAAGATGATGACAGCCTGCCTAGGGTTAATGGCAGTGGACATGGAGAGACGGGAAAATCTGAGAGATCTTTGGGAGAAAGAGTCCATGGGAATGCGTGACATGAGGGATAGAGAAGGGAAGATGATGCTCTTGCTTGGTGACTGTGGGGCAAACGATGCCAGGTTCTAAGACAGGGAAAAGAGTAAGCAGAACAGATTTAGGGTGAGAATGGGGGATGAGTTCAATTTGGGACATGTTGACTTTTAGGACCTTGTGCCTGGAAGACAGTTGGATAGGTAGGTATGAAGCTTAAGAGACAGATCTGAACTATAATTAGACTTTCAGAAGCCTTCATAATTTAGATAATAATTAAAGGCAGGGGATTCAACGAGGTTGGCTGGGAGAGTGTGTAAAGTGAAAAAAGAAGATGGCCCGCGTAGCGCTGAAGAACTACCTGTCACAAATTGACAGGGGAGGAGGCTCCTTCAGTGGACCCTGAGAAGGGGTAGATAGAAAGGAAGGAGAAAATCCAGAAGAACCTGTTGACATAGAAGGTTAAGGAGAAGGCTTCATATGTAAAGGAGAAAGGTCAGTCTTGTAAAATTCTACCGGAGCTCAAGTAAAAATTAATGACAAGGAGGCTCCTCTAGATTGGATAGTCTAATATCAACCCTGAACGATTTCTGAATATGGAACTAGCCATGCCGGTTTCCATTTCCAGAAGAAAAAGACTTCATTGGATCAAAAAAAAAAAAAAAAAGGTAGAATATAATGTCAAATGACCGTCCAGGAGGCAAAGGCGGCAGCTCATCCCTTTGAAGGATTGTACTTGTCACTTTTATTCAATTCAACCGACTTTATTGAAAGTCTGCTATGGGCACAGCATGGCAGAAGGCTGAACAGGACGTAGTCTGTTCTTGACGCTTAGTTAATGGAAAACATCGGTTACACCTGTTCCTCTTCTCTTGTCCCATAGGTCCAGTTGAATCCAGGACTTGGTGTTAGGAATGGTGAGCTTGCCTTTCTGAATGGCACCTCGGGAGCTGACACGCTCCCCCAGGGCTCCAGGCTGACCCCTGTCTCTGCGATTAGGACCCTAGAGCCGAGAAGCCGAAGGAGCCGGGGCAGGAGGTTCAAGGTGGGGTCCGTGGAGCGGCCTGAGCCTGGTGGGCGGACAGCGTCAGACAGCGCTAGTGGCACTTCGTGGAAAAGCCCTGGCCGCTCAGCCCAGCCCAGCAGCCCAGCTACGGACTCCCAGCTGCCTCTGCCTTCTCTCCACCTCGAACCCGGGGCCAGAATAGAGGTGCTCAGATGGGAAAACAGCTTTGAGAAGCAAGAGGCAGAGACGAATGTTGACACAGGATTCACCGTGGTCAGCTCTGGACCCAGGCAATATTTTCTGAGCAGATTTCCAAGGGATCTTTGGACCCACCAGCCACCATCCTGCTTGTCAACCTCTTCCGTAGGGGCAGCTGCTTCCAAAAACAACAGAATCTTTAAGGAAAGCGTTCATCCTCTGTCACTTGCTGACCAAAGGGACCTTTGTTCCAGGACAATAATCTCAAAATGTCCCCTTCCTCTGCCAGTCCAGGGTGAAGAAAAAGAAGCAGAAGAAGAATTCTTTATATAGCATAAAACAACTGTGGTTTTCTAAAACACAAAATCAAATAGAATGTTCTAGAAATGGAGCACTGACCCAGAATCAGCCGGTTTCTTGTTCATCTGAGGGGCTCTAAATGCTAGCCATGCACAGACCTGTATCAGTTTTATTTCAAATGTTCAAAGTCTAGCAGTGCTCGTGAGTGGTTTATTTGCCGTCATGGTCATAAGGGAACACAGCCAACACACAGGGAAAAAGCCCAATGCCTCTCGTCCTTGGAGACACACTAACACAGCTGGGTGTGTTGAGTTCAGTACCTATCAGGATAATTGCATTATATGCAAATAAGTCAGATGTGTTATGCAATGCTGATTAGAGTCTGTAATTTGGTTTTAATTTTTACTTGCGTTGCATTGTTCATCCCCCTGGGCAGCATGGGCTATTTATTCTTTAGTGTTTTTTAATTTTTATGTGACCTCATTTGGTAACTAGGCCCTGTTCACCACTAACCTCTAGTGACTTTCGTCTTTCAAGTTGTTTGCATCTGGAATGAGTTAACATGCAAAGTGTTTTGAACATTACAAACATTTCTCTTTTTCTCCTGTTTAATGAGCAGCAACCTTGGAAACCAAAAAAATCAAGTTAAAAATGAAAGCTAGGCTCTAGGGTTTTCCAGCTCCTCCATTTCTTGTTTGTTTCCTCACTACCCCAGTGGGGCCCATGGTTCATATAATTAAGCAGAGAGGAGTGGAATGTGATTGGATGATTCGAGATCTCCACTGAGTGTGGCAGGAAGATTGCATTGGTTGGGTCACTAGAGCCGGACTTGGGTTTTTTTGGCCATTTTCAAATTCCTGAATTCCTTTGCAGTACTCATTCATTTATTCATTCATTTATACACCCATTCATGCAACACAGTGTACAAATACCTACCTCTGAATAAGACATTGGTATATGGTACACATACATTCTGTGGCCATCAAACCCAAAACTTATTTATGGTTTCACTGTATCACAAATCCATTCTATCAATTCTTAAGAACAGGTGGAAGTTCAAACTTATTTCTCTGGGAAACATTTCCACAGCTGATTACCACACTTGCTGCACAGGCTGTGGTAAGAATTCACAACCTGTGGATGGAGATTGGGCATATTATGAATTGCAGTTATAATAATGGACAAATTCTTAGTTGCTCATATGATGTATTATTTGGTTGGGTCTATACACACATTTTTAAAAATCTGAGGTCTGTGTGTTTCAGTTAATTTACAAGGTTATTTGACTCCAAGAACTCCATTTTCCAGAACAGATGTTATGTGACTATAAGTGCTGATTTAGCTGGATCTTTTGGAAACCCCTATACTGAGTATACCTAATTGGAGAGAAGGATGAGTTCAGGCTTAAGCCTGAATCTCATGGCAGCGAGACTGGACTGAGTTTGTGTGCTCTGTGCCCCTAAAAGAATAGAAATGGAAGAGAGCTGCAAATGGACGAAGACAAGACTTCTAAACGGATTTCTGTCCTTATACTATCAGTGTATTCTTATGCCCATGTTCTTTCTTTCCCTCAGATTAAAGTTAGATCTTAGAATGTGGAATGAAGAACTTACTTTTGGTATAGTTTTTCTATAATAAGAGTTTTAAAAAAATGAAAGTCTTATTTAAGTTGAACTATTGAGCTGCTTTGAAAAGCACAGCATGCGGTTTTGAAGTTTCTTTCCGACTTTTTTGAGGTTATCTAATTCCTTTAACATAATACATAGGTAGGAATATAAGTACATGGAAAGCATAAAGAATATTGAGGGATTTGAATGAGTAACTTACAAAATTGACTTGTAAAATAAGACTGTACTCTTTTTTTTTTTTTTTTTTTTTTTCTTTGCCATGACTCCGGGGGGAAAAAAAAAAGAACATAATATAAAAAAAAAGTCACCATCCATAGTCTCTGGATTACCTCCTAGAAGATGAGATATCCATAAGGCCAGAGGAGGAGTTATGAACTTATGCCTTCTGCTAGAATAAGTCTTGGAGGCTTTAAATTCTTATAGCTTTTAGTAAAAAAACAAAAAAAATAATGATGACATTCCTGCATCGGCAGGCGGACTCTCAACCACTGCGCCACCAGGGAAGCCCTAGACTGTACTCTTAAAATGTACTCTATTGTATCCTCCTACTCACTATAGGAATCCAATTTACAGCATGAAGGGATGGAAATGCCAGTGGGCTATGTGAGAGAGGCCCAGATTTTGGTCTCAGTTTAAAATTTACTATTTATATGTGACCTTAAACTCTTTGATCTTCTGTTGCCTTATCTTCTGTACCAAGGTTGTTAGTAAAATCAAGATTATGCATATGAAAGCATTTGAATACTCTTAAACACTGTAAATATGTAAGATTATAATCACAAATGGTCCTCCAGACCCACATTTTTAAAATGTCTTAACAACAAAGGATTTTTTTTGAAACAACTTTTAGTGAAAGCAACGCTACAATTAAAAAAAAGAAATCCAACTCTCTAAGATTTTTACTATGTGTGTCATTTATGTTTACACATCTAGGAGGAAAATTATGGACAGAAAGGATCAAATATATCCTAAAGTTCAAAAGAGATTTTATATATGACAGGGACAAACTTATGAACTAGTTTAATCCAAATTATCAAATTATCCAGACTCTTTACTTACTTATACTGTATTTTTAAAATTTTATTTATTCTATTATTCTATTTTATTTATTTATTGTTTCTGGCTGCGTTGGGTCTTCATTGTTGTGTGTGGGCAGTTCTCTGGTTGTGGTGAGCGGAGGATACTCTTTGTTGTGGTTTGCGGGCTTCTCATTTTGCTGGCTTCTCTTGTTGTGGAGCACGGGTTCTAGGCATGTGGGCTTCAGTAGTTGTGGCACGTGGGCTCAGTAGTTGTGGCTCATGGGTTCTAGAGCACAGGCTCAGTAGTTGTGGCGCCTGGGCTTAGCCGCTCTGTGGCATGCAGGATCTTCCCGGACCAGGGATTGAACCCGTGTCCCCTGCACTGACAGGCGGATTCTCAACCACTCTACCACCAGGGAAGCCCTATACTGTATTTTTTGAAATGTAAAATGTATCACAAGTGACTCCTGATGGTCAGATAATTTAATATTTTTATAGGTATATTAAAACTAAGTTGCATTACAGTTGTTTGGCTATTTTTAACCTTAATAGTAGTTCACATTTTTTGCAAGCATTATTTGGATATTGCTAAGCATTAATAGAAATGGTAACATTTAGAAACTTGCAAATGTGTTTGTCTCTTAGCAGAGGTAGAGCAGGGGATTTGCAGGCTAAGAGGGACACACCTTGATTTACAAAGGGAAGTGGCACAGGTGCCTCAGCTATACCCCACCTGCCCTCAGCTCTGATGGTGTTACCGAGTCCAAGCTTGTACTGCTCACTTCATGAAAGGCCAAGAAATTGAGAGACGAGTTGTTGGGGCAAAGAATAGCGACTTTATTCAGAAAGCCAGAAGACTGAGGTGATGGTGGACAGGTGTCCCAAAGAACCATCTTGCTGGTTTTTTTTTTTGTTTTTTTTTTTTTTGCGGTACGCGGGCCTCTCACTGTTGTGGCCTCTCCCATTGTGGAGCAAAGTCTCCGGACACACAGGTTCAGAGGCCATGGCTCACGGGCCCAGCCGCTCCGTGGCATGCGGGATCTTCCCAGACCAGGGCACGAACCCGTGTCCCCTGCATCGGCAGGCGGACTCTCAACCACTGCACCACCAGGGAAGCCCCTTGCTGGGGATTTGGATGCTAGTTTCTTTTATAGAACAAAGCAGGGTGGGGTGAGAAGGTAAAGTAAAAAAGGTGATAAGTTGTTGCAGATATTTCCTGGCTCCGGCCAGACTGGGGAGGGGAGGTGTTAATTTCTTCCTTCCTGCAGCCATTCATAGGTGAGCTTGGTCAGGATGTTTCCTGTGAACTGAACTTAATATTCAGGCATGAGAGACAGGGTTCCCAGAGATGGGCCATTATGTATACTTAAGCTATAGGTAATATCCCTTTATAGTGATTAAGTTGTAGCAAAAGCAATAGAATACAAAGGTTAAGGTAAAAGAAATAGATCTAACATGGAGTGAGATTTGTTCTTCCCTATTACAATGGGATTTTGTGGTGGTGACGCTGGTCTTTCCACCGCTCTACCAACAATGCAGGTACGCATGGGAGGTGCTGATGGCACAGAGAGGGATGGAGGCAAGAGTGGGAGGAGGTGAGAACCCCTTCCTTCCCTCCCAGAGAAAGATGAAGAAAGGGGAAGATGAGAGGAGAGAGAAGAATGGGGCCATGAGCACACACCCATTTTCTGTTGATTGGAAACTCCTAAGTTTCATCTCCTCGCTATAAAACTTAGAAATTCCTGGGATAACTTAACCCTGGCTGCCTTTCTTGAGTCTTCTCCAAGCCAGAGTGTGTGGGCTCTTCCTCCCTTTTTTCTCTTCCTTTTTTCCCCATTCCCCTCCGTTTTCATTCCTTTTTCTTTTCTTTCCTTTCCTTCTTTTCTCTTCCTTCTCTCTCTTCCTCTGTGTGTGTGTGTGTGTGAATTTGATACTCTCTTCATTCTTCACTTTGTTTAAAATACTTTGTCTTTGCAGCATCTCCCAAGATTCCTCAAGGGGTTGACCTGTAGCTGCAACTTCTGATGGCCCCCTTGGCTAAGCTCTGAGAGGCTCAGAAAGAAGATTTGCTCCTTCTCTGAGGAAATTCTCGCTACATTCCAATTCATTGTTGGGGTTCTGCTCTGGGACTGCTCAACCCACATCACTTAGAAACGAGCTGGTCTCTCTTCCCCACAGCTCTCTCCTTTTTCACACCTGTCCAACCTTTCTCTGAGGTTTGAGATGTTTCCTGAGCATTTTTCACAATTAGCAATTTAAAATATTGTCTGTAATTTGTGATAGGAAAACAAAAGGAGCTTATGGCCCCAGAGAGCACATAATTAGGATTTATGTTATTAAGAACTCAAGTCTGCTAAACTTCATTTCAAACACATCATTGAAAAAGTCTAGTCATTCCAGAGAATTCATCTGAGCTACCGAAGACATAACTAGGTTTCTGCTTAGCATGAGCAATGTATTCTATTTGCAGATTCCATTTTTGCCAGAGGTGATTCTGAGGTGTTTCTTTTAAGAACAGTAATTGTAAAGAAGGACAATAATACTAAATCTGAGTTGATGATGGCTGACCTGAGAACCCCCTTCCTAGGTGAGCATTTCTTACTTAAGTATTTCCATCTTTACACCAATCCTGTGAGGTAGGTGCTACAATGACCCCCATTTTACAGATGAGAAAACTGAGGCACAGAGAGGTTGAGAGCCTAATCAGGAATGGCACAATAACTAAGCGGCTCAGTTAGGATTAGAATCTGGGCTGTCAGGCTAGCATCTACACCCTTAATCATGCTACTGTCCTGCTCCCCAAAGGGCATGCAAGAAGGGAGACCTCCACTTCCACGTGGTGCCACCTTACCTCCACACCTTGTGCCCCAACAACTGGCATGCCACCCAGGCTTCCTTGTTGCTCCTCCAGCATGCCCCAGACCTGCCCTGGTGGGCCCCTTTTTGTCCTTTAGTTCTCAAATTAAGTCCACTGTCAGGAGGGACTTGACTAGATGGCGTCCTGTTAAAGCAGCCCAGGCACCAGTCCCTGTTGCAGTCCTAGGACCAGAGTAGGTGCTTTTACACGTATATTGTTCAGTGAATGCACAGCAAGGGTTGGGAACACCTATGAGGCTTCCATTCTCTAGAAGCCAGAGACAAGAGATTGTCTTAGTCTTCTGGGGCTGCCATAGACTGTGTGGCTTAAAAAACAGACATTTACTTCTCACAGCTCTGGAGGCTGGGAAGCCCAAGATCAAGGTGCCAACATGGCCCATTTCTGGTGAGAGCTCTCTTCCCTTCTTGCACCAGCACTTTTTCTATGTGTCCTCTTGTGGTGCCCAGAGACAAAGGGAGAGAACTCTCTCATGTCTCTGATTTTTTAAAAATTGAGGTATAGTTGACATATAACACTATATTAGTTTCAGGTATACAACATAATTATTCCATATTTGTACGTATTGCAGAATGATCACCACAATAAGTCTAGTTAAATTCTGTCACCACACAGTTTTTTTCTGGTGATGAGGACTTTTAAGATTCACTCTCAGCACCTTTCATATATGCAATACAGTATTATTAACTATAAACACCCTGCTGTACAAAACATCGCCTCGACTTATTTCTCATGTCTCTTATAAGGGCACTAATCCCATTCAGGAGGCCTTCACCCTCATGACCTAATTACCTGCCAAAGTTCCCACCTCCACAGCGGGGATTAGAGCTTCTGCATTGGAATTTGGGAGGACACATCCATTCCATAATAGAGATAAACCATTTCCTTCCTGCCTAGGTCCTAGGGCCATGTTGACTCTGGGCAGCCCCTCTTCACCAGCATTTCCTCCATTTATCGTGTGTGTACTTTCCCTCCTTTATCTGTTGACTGCAGACCTATGACAGTTGACAGAACCTCCCTCCTTATCTCCCCTGGTCCTCTTTAGTGTATAAGCATCCCTGTACATTTCCTTCATTGTTGGTGCTGCTGTGCTCTATCAAAGGTTTGGCCGCCTCCATCCATTCCACAAATGTGTCCTGTGCGCTAGACCCCAGGGAAGTGGACCCTCAGATACCCCACACCTTCTGCCTTCAACTCTGGGAGCTTGTCCAGACTCCCTGCACCTCGGCCAGTGAACCTCACTTCCAAAGGAGCAGGTTTTATCTTCAAGGAAGTAGCCACACTGGACAGTCACAGCAAAAATGACACTGTTGTTCTCATCACGAGGGCTGTTTGAATTCCCGTGGGCAGACAGTAAGAGCAAAAATGACACTGGTGCTCTCACCATGAGGGGTGTTTGAATTCCCGTGGGCGTGGACTGTGGTTGAGGCAACCTAACATCTATTATAAGTCATAGTCCTTTTTATATCCCTTTCACAGTTTAGCATTTACATCTTGGAATTTTCTCTTTGTGCAATGGTCTAAATCACGAAACTAAGCGTGACTGAATTTCAGCAGGACATTTCTAGTGGGGTGTGTAAACATCAATACTTACCTTGTTTTTCACCCATCATTAGTCTGTCACTAGAGGGCACTGTTGTGACACTATCCAATGACTGCGGGGGCGTCTCCAAGCTTTTCCCCTTTGCTTCAGCCAGAGAGAGCACAAAGTATTACAGATATTTAAAAATTAATTAATGCTCAGGAAATTTCCCCATAGGAGTATCAGCAGGAGGCAGAGCCCACTTGAAATACTTTCCATCCGCGCGTCCCCTCGTGATGTTGTCACTAGGCCAATCAGGTGTTCTCCCCTGGAGTCTTGATGTGGAAAAACTCCTTTAGGGTCGGGGGAGGCGGCAGCAGCAGTCCCAGGGAGAAGTGATGTCAGTCTTTGGCTTTGGAGCCCTTACCCCACATTGGTCCAGGGGCCTGCTTTTGGTTGTGATTCATCCTCCTTTTGTTCTTTTGCATTTTCTGAGCCAGTTCTCCAGCCTTCTGATAAATCCGTTCTCAGCTCGCATCAGCTACACATCAGTTCTGTTCTTGCACCAAATAACTGAGATTGATACAGAGTAAAACACTGATTGGGGTTCGGGCCAGGTACAAAATTGGGGTACATTGTTAGGGAACTTCATTTTCAAAGGGATAAACAAAGATGTTAAAAACCGGTCGTTTGGGGGTTCAGTGTCTCTTTGAAGTTCCCCTGGCTTTGATTCTTTTCCTTTTGGATTGCTTCTTTCTTCTCCCACACGGCCTGACAGTGAGAAGACCCGCCCCCTCCCCTTTAGCAGGCGAAAAAGGACTGGACACACAGAGTGGGTGCAGGGTCCCTTCTGAGAAGTAGGTCTGCCTCTAGACTTTTGTCCAGGGAAGACGGAAAGAACCCTATGTGCTACATGTGGTCTGGCCTAGGTCACCAGGACAGGGCCTCAACCTAGAGCCCTTTCATTTACAAGCAAGAGAGACTGAGAACTAATTTAAACAAAAGGGGGAAAGAAGGAAAGCTACAGGGTCATTTAACTGAAAGCCTGCATCAGGTAACCACAGCCCCAGTGTCACATTCCACCAGCCGCGCCCCCTAGTGGAGACAGGAAGTCTTTTCTCAGAGTTCCAGAGAAAATTCTCTCATTGGCCTGGCCTGAGTCACATGTCTATTCCTGGACCAATCACTGTGCCCAGATTATGGGGTTCTCTGATTGGTGACACTGTGGCTGTGTCTGTTTTTGTGAATGAGATTTGGAGGGACACAGGGAGGGAGTCAGACCCACTTGAACAACATGTGGGTCCACACAAGAAAGGGACTTTTTATTAATCAGAAAAAGTGAGAAGAGATGTTGGCTGGCAACAGAAGCAGAGGTCCACTCCTGGCCACAACTGTAGCTGGTAACCAAGGAAGAGCACCTTCTGCATGGTACTTGTGAGGGGGACCCTGGATGCAGCTCCTGGTCTTCTCTTCCTTGCAAAGAGCATAGTTTTTGACAGCATGAGACCTTCCAGTATCCGGCCTCCATCAGCCCATGTTGTTTTCTTTAAAAGCTGTATTAGTTTTCTAGAGCGGTTGTAACAAATACACTGTAAACGTCATGGTGCAAAACAACAGAAGTTATTCCCTCACAGCTCTGGAGGCCAGGTGTCAGAAATCAAAGTGCTGGTGGGGCTACACTCCCCTAGAGGCCCAGGTGGAGAATCCTCCTCTGCCTCTTCCAGCTTCTCCAGGCGTTCCTTGGCTGCGGTTGCAAAACTCTGATCTCTGACTCCATTTCCAAAGTCAACTTCTTCTCTTCTTATGTCTCTCTCTGTCTCTTACAGTGACACTTGGTATTGGATTTAGGTCATCTGCCCCCAATAACTCAGGATGATTTAATCTCAAGATCTTTAATTTAATTACATCTGCAAAGTCCCTTTTTCCAAATAAGGTCACATTTACAGGTTCTGGGAGTTAGGAGAGGGATATAACTTTTGGGAGGCCACCATTCAACTCACTATAGACCCTTATAATTATATGGTTTATAATTTTCTGGTTTAGTTATTTATTTCTATTGCCTGTTACTCTCCCTTAGCCCACCCTCCTCTGTCTCTATCTCTCCCTCTCCCTCTCTCTCACTCTCTCTCTCTCACACACACACACACACACACAAACACACACACACACACAAATATAACCTCCATCAGAGTTAAGACCTGCCTGTCACCTTTATAACTGTATTTATAAGGCCTAAAACAGTGCCTGAACCAGAGAAGACACTCAGTGAGTGTTGGTTGATTGAATAAAGGAATGAAAGAATTGATTTCCTTGAATTGTGTCCCATTAGCACGTCATCAGTGTATTTAGTGAGCTCCTAACTCACTGCATTAGTGTTGGGTTACGTATGGATCTCCATCTCCCATTTTATTTTATTTTATTATTATTTTTTAAATATCTTTATTGGAGTATAATTGCTTTACAATGGTGTGTTAGTTTCTGCTTTATAACAAGTGAATCGGTTATATGTATACATATGTCCCCATATCTCTTCCGTCTTGTGTCTCCCTCCCTCCCACCCTCACTATCCCACCCCTCTAGGTGGTCACAAAGCACTGAGTTGATCTCCCTGTGCTATACAGCTGCTTCCCACCAGCTAACTATTTTACGTTTCGCATTGTATATATGTCCATGCCACTCTCTCACTTTGTCACAGCTTACCCTTCCCCCTCCCCATATTCTCAAGTCCATTCTTGAGTACGTCTGTGTCTTTATTCCTGTCTTACCCCTAGGATATTCATGATATTTTTTTTTCTTAGATTCCATATATATGTGTTAGCATACGGTATTTGTCCTTCTCTTTCTGACTTATTTCACTCTGTATGACAGACTCTAGGTCCATCCACCTCACTACAAATAACTCAATTTCGTTTCTTTTTATGGCTGAGTAATATTCCATTGTATATATGTGCCACATCTTCTTTATCCATTCATCTGATGATGGACACTTAGGTGGTTTCCAACTCCTGGCTATTGTAAATAGAGCTGCAATGAACATTTTGGCACATGACTCTTTTGGAATTATGGTTTTCTCAGGGTATATGCCCAGTAGTGGGATTGCTGGGTCATATGGTAGTTCTATTTGTAGTTTTTAAAGGAACCTCCATATTGTTCTCCATAATGGTTGTACCAATTCACATTCCCACCAGCAGTGTAAGAGTGTTCCCTTTTCTCCACACCCTCTCCAGCATTTATTGTTTCTAGATTTTTTGATGATGGCCATTCTGAGCGGTGTTAGATGATATCTCATTGTAGTTTTGACTTCCATTTCTCTAACGATTAATGATGTTGAGCATTCTTTCATGTGTTTGTTGGCAGTCTGTATATCTTCTTTGGAGAAATGTCTATTGAGGTCTTCTGCCCATTTTTGGATTGGGTTGTTTGTTTTTCTGTTACTGAGCTGCATGAGCTGCCTATAAATTTTGGAGATTAATCCTTTGTCAGTTGCTTCATTTGCAAATATTTTCTCCCATTCTGAGGGTTGTCTTTTGGTCTTGTTTATGGCTTCCTTTGCTGTGCAAAAGCTTTTAAGTTTCATTAGGTCCCATTTGTTTATTTTTGTTTTTATTTCCATTTCTCTAGGAGGTGAGTCAAAAAGAATCTTGATGTAATTTATGTCAGAGTGTTCTGCCTATGTTTTCCTCTAAGAGTTTGATAGTTTCTGGCCTTACATTTAGGTCTTTAATCCATTTTGAGCTTATTTTTGTGTATGGTGTTAGGGAGTGATCTAATCTCATACTTTTACATGTAGCTGTCCAGTTTTCCCAGCACCACTTATTGAAGAGGCTGTCCTTTCTCCACTGTACATTCCTGCCTCGTTTATCAAAAATAAGGTGACCATATGTGCATGGGTTTATCTCTGGGCTTTCTATCCTGTTCCATTGATTTATCTTTCTGTTTTTGTGCCAGTACCATACTGTCTTGATGACTGTAGCTTTGTAGTACAGTCTGAAGTCAGGGAGCCTGATTCCTCCAGCTCCGTTTTTCATTCTCAAGATAGCTTTGGCTATTCAGGGTCTTTTGTGTTTCCATACAAATTGTGAAATTTTTTGTTCTAGTTCTGTGAGAAATGCCAGTGGTAGTTTGATAGGGATTGCATTGAATCTGTAGATTGCTTTTGGTAGTAGAGTCATTTTCACAATGTTGATTCTTCCAATCCAAGAACATGGTATATCTCTCCATCTGTTTGTATCATCTTTAATTTCTTTCATCAGTGTCTTATAGTGTTCTGCATACAGGTCTTTTGTCTCCTTAGGTAGGTTTATTCCTAGATATTTTATCCTTTTTCTTGCAATGGTAAATTGGAGTGTTTTCTTGATTTCACTTTCAGATTTTTCATCATTAGTGTATAGGCATGCCAGAGATTTCTGTGCATTAATTTTGTATCCTGCTACTTTACCAAATTCATTGATTAGCTCTAGTAGTTTTCTGGTAGCATCTTCAGAATTCTCTGTATAGTATCATGTCATCTGCAAACAGTGACAGCTTTACTTCTTCTTTTCCGATTTGGATTCCTTTTATTTCCTTTTCTTCTCTGATTGCTATGGCTAAAACTTCCAAAACTATGTTGAATAATAGTGGGCAACCTTGTCTTGTTCCTGATCTTAGTGGAAATGCTTTTAGTTTTTCACCACTGAGGATGATGTTGGCTGTGGGTTTGTCATATATGGCCTTTATTATGCTCAGGAAAGTTCCCTCTATCCCTACTTTCTGGAGGGTTTTTTTTATCATAAATGGGTGTTGAATTTTGTCGAAAGCTTTCTCTGCATCTATTGAGATGACCATATGGTTTTTCTCCTTCAATTTGTTAATATGGTGTATCACATTGATTGGTTTGCATGTATTGAACAATCCTTGCATTCCCAGAATAAACCCCACTTGGTCATAGTGTATGATCCTCTTAATGTGCTGTTGGATTCTGAGTGCTAGTATTTTGTTGAGGATTTTTGCATCTATGTTCATCAGTGATATTGGCCTGTAGTTTTCTTTCTTTGTGACATCCCTGTCTGGTTTTGGTATCAGGGTGATGGTGGCCTCGTAGAATGAGTTTGGGAGTGTTCCTCCCTCTGCTATATTTTGGAAGAGTTTGAGAAGGATAGGTGTTAGCTCTTCTCTAAATATTTGATAGAATTCGCCTGTGAAGCCATCTGGTCCTGGGCTTTTGTTTGTTGGAAGATTTTTAATCACAGTTTCAATTTCAGTGCTTGTGATTGGTCTGTTCATATTTTCTATTTCTTCCTGATTCAGTCTTGGCAGTTTGTGCATTTCTAAGAATTTGTCCATTTCTTCCATGTTGTCCATTTTATTGGCATAGTTGCTTGTAGTAATCTCTCATGATCTTTTGTATTTCTGCAGTGTCATTAGTTACTTCTCCTTTTTCATTTCTAATTCCATTGATGAGTCTGGCTAATGGTTTATCAATTTTGTTTATCTTCTCAAAGAACCAGCTTTTAGGTTCATTGATCTTTGCTATCGTTTCTTAGTTTTATTGATCTTTGCTATTGTTTCCTTCATTTCTTTTTCATTTATTTCTGATCTGATTTTTATGATTTCTTTCCTTCTGCTAACTCTGGGGTTTTTTTGTTCTTCTTTCTCTAATTGCTTGAGGTGCAAGGTTAGGTTGTTTATTCGAGATGTTTCCTGCTTCTTAAGGTGGGCTTGTATTGCTATAAACTTCCCTCTTAGAACTGCTTTTGCTGCATCCCATAGGTTTTGGGCCATCATGTCTCCATTGTCATTTGTTTCTAGGTATTTTTAAATTTCCTCTTTGATTTCTTCAGTGGTCACTTCATTATTAAGTAGTGTATTGTTTAGCCTCCATGTGTTTGTATTTTTTACAGATCTTTTCCTGTAACTGATATCTAGTCTCATAGCGTTGTGGCCGGAAGAGATACTTGATACAATTTCAATTTTCTTAAATTTACCAAGGTTTGATTTGTGACCCAAGATATGATCTATCCTGGAGAATGTTCCATGAGCACTTGAGAAAAATGTGTATTCTGTTGTTTTTGGATGGAATGTCCTATAAATATCAATTAAGTCCATCTTGTTTAATGTATCATTTAAAGCTTGTGTTTCCTTATTTATTTTCATTTTGGATGATCTGTCCATTGGTGAAAGTGGGGTATTAAAGTCCTCTACTATGAATATGTTACTGTCGATTTCCCCTTTTATGGCTGTTAGTATTTGCCTTATGTATTGAGGTGCTCCTATGTTGGGTGCATAAATAGTTACAATTGTTATATCTTCTTCTTGGATCGATCCCTTGATCATTATGTAGTGTCCTTCTTTGTTTCTTGTAATAGTCTTTATTTTAAAGTCTATTTTGTCTGATATGAGAATTGCTACTCCAGCTTTCTTTTGGTTTCCATTTGCATGGAATATCTTTTTCCACCCCCTCTCTTTCAGTCTGTATGTGTCCCTAGGTCTTAAGTAGGTCTCTTGTAGACAGCATATATATGGGTCTTGTTTTTGTATCCATTCAGCCAGTCTGTGTCTTTTGGTGGGAGCATTTAATCCATTTACATTTAAGGTAATTATCGATATTTATGTTCCTATTCCCATTTTCTTGAGTTTGTCATTGTAGGTCTTTCCCTTCTCTTGTGTTTCTTGCCTAGAGAAGATCCTTTAGCATTTGTTGTAAAGCTTGTTTGGTGGTGAACTCTCTCAGCTCTTGCTTGTCTGTAAATGTTTTAATTTCTCCATCAAATCTGAATGAGATCCTTGCTGGGTAGAGTAATCTTGGTTGCAGGTTTTTCTCCTTCATCACTTTAAATATGTCCTGCCACTCCCTTCTGGCTTGCAGAGTTTCTGCTGAAAGATCAGCTGTTTACCTTATGTGTTATTTGTTGTTTTTCCCTTGCTGCTTTTAATATGTTTTCTTTGTACTTAATTTTTGACAGTTTGATTAATATGTGTCTTGGCATGTTTCTCCTTAGATTTATCCTATATAGGACTCTCTGTGCTTCTTGGACTTGATTAACTATTTCCTTTCCCATATTAGGAAAGTTTTCAACTATAATCTCTTGAAATATCTTCTCAGTCCCTTTCTTTTTCTGTTCTTCTTCTGGAACCCCTATAATTCGAATGTTGGTACGTTTAATGTTGTCTCAGAGGTCTCTGAGTCTGTCCTCAGTTGTTTTTATTCTTTTTTCTTTATTCTGCTCTGCAGTAGTTATTTCCACTATTTCATCTTCCAGGTCACTTATCCATTCTTCTGCCTCAGTTATTCTGCTCTTGATCCCTTTTAGAGTATTTTAAATTTCATTTATTGTGTTGTTCATCATTGCTTGTTTCATCTTTAGTTCTAGGTCCTTGTTAAATGTTTCTTGCATTTTCTCTATTCTTTTTCCAAGATTTTGGATAATTTTTACTGTCATTATTCTGAATTCCTTTTCAGGTAGACTGCCTATTTCCTCTTCATTTGTTAGGTCTGGTGGGATTTTACCTTGCTCCTTCATCTTCTGTGTGTTTTTCTGTGTTCTTATTTTGCTTATCTTACTGTGTTTGGGGTCTCCTTTTTGCAGGCTGCAGGTTCGTAGTTCCTGTTGTTTTTGGTGTCTGTCCCCAGTGGCTAAAGTTGGTTCAGTGGGTTGTGTAGGCTTCCTGGTGGAGGGGACTAGTGCCTGTGTTCTGGTGGATGAAGCTGGATCTTGTCCTTCTGGGGGGCAGGTCCACGTCTGGTGGTGTGTTTTGGGGTGTCTGTGGAGTTATTATGATTTTAGTCAGCCTCTCTGCTAATGGGTGGGGTTGTGTTCCTGTCTTGCTAGTTGTTTGGCATAGGGTGTCCAGCACTGTAGCTTGCTGGTCGTTGAGTGAAGCTGGGTGTTGGTGTTGAGATGGAGATCTCTGGGAGATTTTCACCATTTGATATTAACGTGTAGCTGGGAGGTCTCTTGTGGACCTGTGTCCTGAAGTTGGCTCTCCCACGTCAGAGGCACAGCACTGACTGCTTGCTGCAGCAGCAAGAGCCTTTCATCCACACGGCTCAGAATAAAAGGGAGAGAAAGAAAGAAAGAAAGAAAGAAAGAAAGAAAGAAAGAAAGAAAGAAAGAAAGAAAGAAAGAAAGAAAGAAAGAAAGAAAGAAAGAAAGAAAGAAAGGAAGGAAGGAAGGAAGGAAGGAAGGAAGGAAGGAAGGAAGGAAGGAAGAGGATAAAAGAGAATAAAGTAAGATAAAATAAAATAAAGTTATTAAAATCAAAAAATTATTAAGAAAAAAAATTTTTTTAAGTAAAAAACAAAAAGAAACCCAGACGGATAGAATGCTAGGACAAATGGTGAAAGCAAAGCTATACAGACAAAATCTCACACAGAAGCATACACATACACACTCAGAGAAAGAGGAAAAGGGGAAAAAATAATAAATGTTGCTCTTAAAATCCACCTCCTCAATTTCGGATGATTCGTTGTCTATTCAGGTATTCCACAGATGCAGGGTAAACAAGTCGTGGAGATTTAATCCGCTGCTCCTGAGGCTGCTGGGAGAGATTTCCCTTTCTCTTCTTTGTTCGCACAGCTCCCAGGGCCTCAGCTTTGGATTTGGTCCCGCCTCTGCGTGTAGGCAGCCGGAGGGCGTCTGTTCTTTGCTCAGACAGGACGGGGTTAAGGGAGCCGCTGATTCGGGGGCTCTGGCGCACTCAGGCCGGGGGGAGGGAGGGGCGCGGAGTGCGGGGCGGGCCTGCGGCGGCTGACGCCAGCGTGACGTTGCACCGGCCTGAGGTGCGCCGTGCGTTCTCCCGGGGAAGCTGTCCCTGGATCCCGGGACCCTGGCAGTGGCGGGCTGCACAGGCTCCC
>NW_006775620.1:0-17632 GCF_000442215.2 Lipotes vexillifer | reverse complement strand
CCCGTCCCTATCCTTTTGTCTCTGTTTATTGTTTTTTCTTTTGCCCTACCCAGGTATGTGGGGGGTTTCTTGCCTTTTGGGAGGTCTGAGGTCTTCTGCCAGCGTTCAGTAGGTGTTCTGTAGGATTTGTTCCACGTGTAGATGTATTTCTGGTGTATCTGTGGGGAGGAAGGTGATCTCCGAGTCTTACTCTTCCGCCATCCTCCCCTTCTCTCCGGTGCCCCATTTTAATACATACTCTCTGAGGCCCGTTTTTTTATAATTCTGGTTGATTACTTCTACCCTTTAATTCAGAGCAACGGAATTTATGTGCCAACTCTTGTTCTAGATGCCGCCCTAGGAGTTTATAGTAGATAAAGACACATAGAAATACATATTGCAGAGGTTTAATTTTATTATAATTGCCTGTCCAGCTGTAAATAATTTTAGCTTTTCCCCTTCGTCCCAATATTTGTCTCATCTCAGATTACAGATTAAGCCAGCAATCATTGGGCCATGTGTGCTCAGAGCCTTTAAGTATTATTTTGTGGTCTAACTCTCCTTTGTCAAGTCAGTTACCTTCCTCAATTTTTATTTCCTTAACTCAGCCCTGAACAAGTGAGGCATGAAAGGGAGGCTTCAGATGGACACTAAACCGGTTCCAATAGGATGAAAAGTAGGAGGCTAAATCTTGTTTTTGACTGCCTTAAATCTAATTGTTTAAAAAAATCATAATTAACATGCTTTGCCACCCGAAAAGCTGCCTCGTCAGCCTGAAACACCTACTGGGAAGAAGTATTAATGGAGTAATTTCTATAGAGATACTTTACAGACACATGGTCATTAAGCGATGGCAATGATGTCCCACAGCTTTGAGGGTTTGTGTGTGACCACAGTGTGTATGTGGAAGGTTTCCAACCAGCCTCTCAATAAGTCTTTCTTGAGCTCTTACCACCAGGCAGCAGAAGACTAGAAACTTAGGAAATATTTGCCTGGTTTGGGAATCAAGGGATTGAAATTTATTCTTGCAGTTTTCTTATGAGAGAAAAGCTCTCATATTTTTGAAGAAAGTAGTCAATGTACACCAGAGAAGCAGGCTTCAATTACTTTGCACATTGCCGTGCTAAATGAGCAAGCTTTAGGAGGGCCCTGCAGACACCACAAAAATGTTTCCCAAGTGCAAAAGCATACAAACATAACCGCCTTGCTGTAGATGTTGCCCTACAAAGCTTAACAGAGGACTCCTTAAGGAAAAAAAGCAGATTCGGAGCCGATTCAGGAGATACATAATTAGTGAGCAATTGCCTCCTTTTTTTTTTTTTTTTGAATTGTATTTAACTTTTATACAGCAGGTTCTTATTACTTATCTATTTTATACATGTTAGTGTATATATGTCAATCCCAATCTCCCAATTCATCCCACACCCCCACCCTGCTTTCCCCACCTTGGTGTCCATACATTTGTTCTCTACATCTGTGTCTCCATTTCTGCCTTGCAAACTGGTTCATCTGTACCATTTTTCTAGATTCCACATGTATGCATTAATATATTATATTTGTTTTTTTTCTTTCTTACTTACTTCTCTCTGTATGACAGACTCTAGGTCCATCCATGTCTCTGCAAATGACCCAGTTTCGTGCTTTTTATGGCTGAGTAATATTCCATTTTATATATGTACCACATCTTCTTTACCCATTCATCTGTCGATGGGTGTTTAGGTTGCTTCCATGACGTGGCTATTGTAAATAGTGCTGCAATGAACATTGGGGTGCATGTATCTTTTTGAATTATGGTTTTCTCAGGGTATATGCCCAGTAGTGGGATTGCTGGGTCATATGGTAATTCTATTTTTAGTTTTTTAAGGAACTTCCATAGTGGCTGTATCAATTTACGTTCCCACCAGCAGTGCAAGAGGGTTCCCTTTTCTCCACACCCTCTCCAGAATTTGTTGTTTGTAGATTTTTTGTTGATGCCCATTCTAACTGGTGTGAGGTGATAACTCATTGTAGTTTTGATTTGCATTTCTCTAATAATTAGTGATGTTGATCAGCTTTTCATGTGCCTTTTGGCCATCTGTATGTCTTCATTTGAGAAATGTCTATTTGGGTCTTCTGCCCATTTTTTAATTGGGTTGTTTGTTTTTCTAGTATTGAGCTGCATGAGCTGTTTATATATGTTGGAGATTAATCCTTTGTCCTTGATTTGTTTGCAAATATTTTCTCCCATTTTGAGGGCTGTCTTTTCATCTTGTTTATAGTTTCTTTTGCTGTGCAAAAGCTTTTAAGTTTCATTAGGTCCCGTTTGTTTATTTTTGTTTTAATTTCCATTACTCTAGGAGGTGGGTTGATAAGACCTTACTGTGATTTATGTCCAAGAGTTTTCCTCCTATGTTTTCCTCTTAGAGTTTTATAATGTCTGGTCTTACATTTAGGTCTTTAATCCATTTTGAGCTTATTTTTGTGTGTGCTGTTAGGGAGTGTTCGAATTTCATTCTTTTACATGTAGCTGTCCATTTTTCCCACCACCACTTATTGAAGAGACTGTCTATTCTCCATTGTATATCCTTGCCTCCTTTGTCATAGATTAGTTGACCATAGGTATATGGGTTTATCTCTGGGCTTTCTATCCTGTTCCATTGATCTATATTTCTGTTTTTGTGCCAGTACCATATTATCTTGATGACTGTAGCTTTGTAGTATAGTCTGAAGTCAGGGAGTCTGATTCCTCCAGCTCTGTATTTTTCCCTCAAAATTGCTTTGGCTATTCAGGGTCTTTTGTGTCTCCATACAAATTTTAAAATATTTTGTTCTAGTTCTGTGAGAAATGCCAGTGGTAGTTTGATAGGGATCGCATTGAATCTGTAGATTCTTTGGGTAGTATAGTCATCTTCACAATGTTGATTCTTCCAATCCAAGAACATGGTATATCTCTCCATCTGTTTTTGTCATTTTTCTTTGATTACTTTCATCAGTGTCTTATAGTTTTCTGAGTACAGGTCTTTTACCTCCTTAGGTAGGTTTATTCCTAGGTATTTTATTCTCTTTGTTGCAAAGGTGAATGGGATTGTTTCCTTAATTTCTCTTTCTGATCTTTCATTGTTATTATATAGGAATTCAAGAGATTTCTGTGCATTAATTCTGTGTCCTGCAAGTTTACCAGATTCATTGCTTAGTTCTAGCAGTTTTCTGGTGGCATCTTTCAGATGATCTATGTATAATGTCATGTCATCTGCAAACACTGACAGTTTTACTTCTTCTTTTCCAGTTTGTATTCCTTTTATTTCTTTGCCTTCTCTGATTGCCGTGGCTAAAACTTCCAAAACTATTTGAATAATAGTGGCGAGAGTGGCATCCTTGTCTTGTTCTTGATCTTAGAGGAAATGCTTTCAGTTTTTTACCATTGAGAATGATGTTTACTGTGGTTTTCTCATATATGGCCTTTATTATGTTGAGGTAGGTTCCCTCTATGCCCACTTTCTGGAGAGTTTTTATCATAAATGGGTGTTGAATTTTGTCAAAAGCTTTTTCTCCATCTATTGAGATGATCATATGGTTTTTATTCTTCAATTTGTTAATATGGTGTATCACATTGATTGATTTGCATATATTGAAGAATCCTTGCATCCCTGGGATAAATCCCACTTGATCATGGTGTATGATTCTTTTAATGTGCTGTTGAATTCTGTTTGCTAGTATTTTATTGAGGACTTTTGCATCTATATTCATCAGTGATATTCATCATCTGTAATTTTCTTTTTTTTGTAGTATCTCTGTCTGGTTTTGGTATCAGGGTGATGGTGGCCTTGTAGAATGAGTTTGGGAGTGTTCCTTCCTCTGCAATTTTTTGGAAGAGTTTGAGAAGGATGGGTGTTAGCTCTTCTCTAAATGTTTGATAGAATTCACATGTGAAGCCATCCAGTTCTGGACTTTTGTTTGTTGGAAGATTTTTCATCACAGTTTCAATTTCATTACTTGTGATTCATCTGTTCATATTTTCTATTTCTTCCTAGTTCAGTCTTGGAAGGTTATACCTTTCTAAGAATTTATCCATTTCTTCCAGGTTGTCCATTTTTTAGCATAGAGTTGCTTCTAGTAGTCTCTTATGTTGCTTTGTATTTCTGTGGTGTCCTTTGTAACTTCTTTTTCATTTCTGATTTTATTGATTTGAGTCCTCTCCCTCTTTTTGTTGATGAGTCTGGCTAATGGTTTATCAATTTGTTTATCTTCTCAAAGAGACAGCTTTTAGTTTTATTCATTTTCGCTATTGTTTTCTTTGTTTCTATTTCATTTATTTCTGCTCTGCTCTTTATGATTTCTTTCCTTCTACTAACTTTGGGTTTTGTTTGTTCTTCTTTCTCTAGTTTCTTTAGGGGTAATGTTAGATTGTTTGCTTGAGATTTTTCTTGTTTCTTGAGGTAGGCATGTATAGCTATAAACTTCCCTCTTAGAACTGCTTTTGCTGCATCCCATAGGTTTTGGATTGTCGTGTTTTCATTGTCATTTGTCTCTAGGTATATTTTGATTTCCTCTTTGATTTCTTCAGTGATCTCTTGGTTATTTAGTAACGTATTGTTTAACCTCCATGTGTTTGTGTTTTTTACGTTTTTTCCCTGTAATTCATTTCTCATCTCATAGCGTTGTGGTCTGAAAATATGCTTGATATGATTTCAATTTTCTTAAATTTACTGAGGCTTGATTTGGGTCCCAAGATGTGATCTATCCTGGAGAATGTTCCGTGAGCACTTGAGAAGAAAGTGTAATCTGCTGTTTTTGGATGGAATGTCATATACATATCAATTAAATCTATCTGGTCTATTGTGTCATTTAAAGCTTGTGTTTCCTTATTTATTTTCATTTTGGATGATCTGTTCGTTGGTGTAAGTGATGTGTTAAAGTCCCCTACTATTATTGTGTTGCTGTTGATCTCCCCTTTTATGGCTGTTAGCATTTACCTTATGTATTGAGGTGCTCCTATGTTGGGTGCATAAATATTCACAATTGTTATATCTACTTCTTGGATTGATCCTTGGATCATTATGTAGTGTACTTCTTTGTCTCTTGTAATAGTCTTTATTTTAAGGTCTACTTTTGCCTGATATGAGAATTGCTACTCCAACTTTCTTTTGATTTCCATTTGCATGGAATATCTTTTTCCATCCCTCACTTTCAGTCTGTATGTGTCCCTATGTCTGAAGTGGGTCTCTTGTAGACAGTATATATATGGGTCTTGTTTTTTTTTCCATTCAGCAAGCCTGTGTCTTTTGGTTGGAACATTTAATCCATTCACATTTAAGGTAATTATCCATATGTATGTTCCTATTACCACTATCTTAATTGTTGTGGGTTTGTTTTTGTAATTCCTTTTCTTTACTTGTGTTTACCAGTTAGAGAAGTTCCTTTAGCATTTGTTGTAGAGTTGGTTTAGTGGTGCTGAATTCTTTTAGCTTTTGCTTTTCTGTAAAGCTTTTGATTTCTATGTCAAATCTGGATGAGATACTTGCTGGGTAGAGTAATCTTGGTTGTAGGTTCTTCCCTTTCATCCCTTTAAATATGTTGTGCCCCTCCCTTCTGGCTTGTAGAGTTTCTGCTGAGAAATCAGCTGTTAACCTTATGGGAGTTCTCTTGTATGTTATTTGTCGTTTTTCCTTTGTTGCTTTTAGTAATTTTTTTTTTGTCTTTGATTTTGTTCAGTTTGTTTACTATGTGTCTCGACATGTTTCTCCTTGGGTTTATCCTGCCTGGGACTCTCTTCACTTCCTGGACTTGGGTGGCTATTTTCTCTCCCATGTTAGGGAAGTTTTCTACTATAATCTCTTCAAATATTTTCTTGGATCCTTTCTCTCTCTCTTCTCCTTCTGGGACCCCTATAATGTGAATGTTGTTGTGTTTAATGTTGTCCCAGAGGTCTCTTAGGCTGTCTTCATTTCTTTTCAGTCTTCTTTCTTTATTCCGTGATAGTGAATTCCACCATTTGGTCTTTCAGATCAGTTATCCGTTTCTCCGCCTCAGTTATTCTGCTATTGATTCCTTCTAGTGTATTCTTCATTTCAGTTATCGTATTGTTCACCTCTGTGTGTTTGTTCTTTAATTCTTCTAGGTCTTTGTTAAACATTTCTTGCATCTTCTCGATCTTTGCCTCCATTCTTTTTCCGAGGTCCTGGATCATCTTCACTATCATTATTCTGAATTCTTTTTCTGGAAGGTTGCCTCTCTCCACTTCATTTAGTTGTTTTTCTGGGGTTTTATCTTGTTCCTTCATCTGATACATAGTCCTCTGCCTTTTCATTTTGTCTTTCTCTCTGTGAATGTGGTTTTCGTTCCATAGGCTGCAGGATTATAGTTTTTCTTTCTTCTGCTGTCTGCCGTCTGGTGGATGAGGCTATCTAAGAGGCTTGTGCAAGCTTCCTGATGGGAGGGACTGGTGGTGGGTAGAGCCGGTGTTGCTCTGGTGGGCAGACCTCAGTAAAACTTTAATCTGCTTGTCTGCTAATGGGTGAGGCTGAGTTCCCTCGTGTTGGTTGCTTGGCCTGAGGTGACCCAACACTGGAGCCTAGAGGCTCTTTGGTGGGGCTAATGGTGGACTCTGGGAGGGGTTATGCCAAGGAGTACTTCCCAGAACTTCTGTTGCCAGTGTCCTTGTCCCCGTGGTGAGACACAGGCACCCCCCACCTCTGCAGGAGGCCTTCCAACACTTGCAGGTAGGTCTGGTTCAGTCTCCTATGGGGTCACTGCTCCTTTCCCCTGGGTCTTGATGTGCACACTACTTTGTGTGTGCCCTCCAAGTTGGACTCTCTCTTTCCCCCAGTCCTGTCAAAGTCCTGCAATCAAATCCCACTAGGCTTCAAAGTCTGATTCTCTGGGAATTCCTCCTCCTGTTTCTGGACCCCCAGGTTGAGAAGCTTGATGTGGGGCTCAGAACCTTCACTCCAGTGGGAGGACTTCTGTGGTATAATTGTTCTTCAGTTTGTGAGTCACCCACCCAGTAGTAATGAGATTTGATTTTATTGTGATTGTGCCCCTCCTGCCGTCTCATTGTGGCTTCTCCTTTGTCTTTGGATGTGGGGTATCTTTTTTGGTGAGTTCCAGTGTCTCCCTGTCGATGATTGTTCAGCAGTTAGCTGTGACTCTGGTGCTCTTGCAAGAGGGAGTCAGTTGCCTCCTTAAATGGTTATTCAGTGGATTCTCCCGCACTGATGGGGACCAGGGTCTGCTTTCAGTCTCACCTGTGAAAGTCTTGGTGAGGCTGAGAAACTTAGTGTGAAATTTGAATTTGGGACTATTTTGCATTTTGCTTATGAAAATGAGGTATTCCAATGAGGCAATTAAATTCTGCTTCATAAGGAACTTTTTTCTTCTGTTGTGAGCATAATTTTGGAAAGAGGTGAAAGTATAGCTGTGTCCCGGGAACTCTTTATTAAGCCTGAAAAGTGCCACCCCTGTCACCTCTTGAACTCAATATGTTCACACCATTCAGTTATACTACAGGCTGACATTTTTCTGTCTTATATTGTACTGAAATGAAGATGATCAATTTCTGTGACTTTGTTAGGTTTTGTAAGTTCACTTCTGCAGAGAGGCTACGGAGGTGGATGAAAATGGAAATGTACATAGTGAAATAAACCAATATCCTCATGGCTGTCACTTGTGGTGGACCAGTTCCCTCGCTCCAAGAAGAGTGAGGCAGAGGGTGCCCGGGAAAAGGCAACCTCTTATTAAGAAAGAGGTGCCAGAATCTCAGATGTCTTTACGGAAGGCAAAGGCTTTGCTTCTTTGAGTCGATAGCTCTGTAGTTTCTATTCAGTTATCCCTGGGTTACAGTCACAAAAAGATCCAGCGAGGTCAACGTCCACAGGATGAGTGAGTGATTCGGAGAGCTGAGAGTGACTGGGGGGGTGCCGTTCTGTCCCAAGAGAGAGACTGAAGGAAGAAAAGAGGGCTGTGTCCCTGGTCAGCGATTTTATTTTGCAGACAAGGGGCAGTTGGGGTAGAAGGAAGGAGTGAGTCTACTGGGATGGAAGCTGATCACAGGAGCACGAGTAAGGACAAGAATAAGGCCAAGATCTTGCTCTCAGTTGCCAATGACCATGGCAGCAGGATCTTTTGTTTAATGTGACAAGAGCTGAACCAAATTCCCTGATGTTCTCAGATGAGTTGCCATGGGGAGAATCTTAGACATGCTGCCTTAGCCAACATGGGCTCAGAGCCAGAGCTCACTGACTTTGGGCCTGGAACTAAGGTGAGGCCCTGGAGATAAGAGAAAGTGATGCTGAGGTGTGTGTGTCTGTGTGTCTGTCTGTTTGTCTGCCAAGCGGATGCACAAGTCTTTAGTAGGATAATAATCATCACTCAAACATAATAAACACTAATATATCCAAGGCACTGTTCTATGACTTTTTTCTTGTACAGTTCAATTTCTAAGATTTTTACATATTTTAACTCATTTAATCCTCACAACTCTACAAAGGAGGTATGATTATTATCCTCATTTAACAAATGAGGAAACTGAGGCAGAGTATAAGTAACTTGCACAACAAGTAGAAAGAGCCCAGGCTGTCTGATCTGGAATTCCTGACTCTTCATTACCTTACTATTTGTGAATATATGACTGAATAATGGTCCCCAAAGATATACAGTTCCTAAGCCCTGGAATCTGTGAATGTTGCTTGTTGTGATGAAAGGTACTTCGCAGATGTGATTAAGTTAAGAATGGTGAGATGAGGAGATTATTCTGGGTTTTCCCGTGGGGTCTAAACGTAACCACAAGTGTTCTTATAAGGGGGAGCCTTGACTACAGAAGAGGCAGAGGTGATGTGATGCGAGGAAGGAGTCATGAGCAGGTAACTTCTAGAACGTGGAAAAGGCAAGGAAGCAGCCTCTTCCCTAGAGCCTCCGGAAGAGCCAGCCTTGCCAACATCTTGGTTTTCGTCCTGTCAAACCTATTTCGAACTTCTGGCCTCCAGAATGTTATGATAATATTAATAAATTCATGTTGATTTAAATCACTCAGTTTATGGTAATTTGTTGTAGCAGCCACAGGAAACGAGTGCACCATGATTCTCAACTCTTTTCATAGAAAAATGTAGAGGTGATGTATGTCCTCAAGGCATATGCTCACATTTTGACACCCTCAGCTCCCACCAAATTAAATAGTGTATGTAT
This sequence comes from Lipotes vexillifer, assembly GCF_000442215.2. Classification (NCBI taxonomy): domain Eukaryota; kingdom Metazoa; phylum Chordata; class Mammalia; order Artiodactyla; family Lipotidae; genus Lipotes; species Lipotes vexillifer. Next base: position 8,494 of record NW_006775620.1, on the reverse strand, counting down.
ATGTATGTGTGTGTGTGCATGTATGTGTTTGGTGAGGGCAAGACATAATGAGCACATGTTTTAAGTATGAGATTCAGTCGTATAAAAGTAATATAAATTCATTTTTAAGAAGACTCTAATATTATTATTCACTATTAACACTATTTTAAAACTTACTACTTTGACTCCACAAAGAATATTAACAAGTAGGTGGTATTGATGAATGAACCTATGCAAACCTTACTTGGTTGCTTGTAATGATACACATTGTTATTTGCCTCATTCATTTGATTTGGTGATTAACTTCCAGTGATGCCCACAGAAATGTTCACAGCAATATACTACACTCCAAAAATGTAGATGGAGATGCTCTCTTCATGCTTCTTCATCTCCCCTTGTCCTTTCCTTAATAAAAATGTATCCGTGGTTAGAAGGATAAGGAAAGGGAAGGAAAAACAAAAATGACAACTCAACACACAAATCCCAGCCCACTATTAGGGGTTAAGATCTGGGGATGTTTTCATTCTGCCAGTGTAAGCTTCATCTTTTTGCTTTTGTTCAGAAAGTTCATCAGGATGCAAGTGACAGGAAGTGAGGTCCTGATTGGAATAACCTGGAATCTTACATAATTAAAAATGCAAAGCATTCACAAACTTTGGTCCTATATTATTAATTGCAAAACACTACCCTTTTTGTCACACAGTCCTGGACATTGGCACCCAGTGCTGAGATAGGCAAGGAATGTACATTTCTCTTTCACAGGTGTGAGCAGGGCTTATCATATGGTACACAGGTTGTATGTGCACACACCAGGGCTGCCTTCACCATTTGAACACACATGAACCCCTGTTTGCTAGGACAATTTCCCAGGGGTGGCACTGAGAGTTGTCTTTTTCTGATTTACAGAGGGCACCATGTGGGCTAAGAGGGAGCTCAAGAACACTTGCATTGGCACAGCAGGAAGAGGGTCAGTGGATGGAAAGCGATGTCCTTTCTGGGCTATTTTGACCTCAAAAAGGAGACAGCAACTGGAAAAAGAAAGGAAAGACACCTGCCATTGGGAGTGATCCTCATGAAGAAATCTGAGTGGAGCTATCCAGAAACCACATATTAGGAATCCCTATAGTACTCTTATGTAAGATGCGAGATGACTCCCCTACATCACAGGAAGATGCCAATGCTTAGTTAATATTCATGGTAAGGAGATCCTTATGTGTGTGTCATACTTTATTCATCATAAAAATCACCCTTAAGTGAAAAGAAATGATAATCCACAGAGGCAGTCAAATTGTATAATAGAAGGATTTAAAGAGATCTCTAAATACTTTTTGCTTATTTTCAGTTCGAGGTAAACTTTATGCCAAGTGAACCTACTAGGTTGTCACTAGGCCAGGCTAGTTGGACGCCAAATACAAGTTGCCCACATATATATTATAACTGAGTTTTCCAAGTATAAACAAGTTCTGACACTTCATTTCTGTCTTTGAAGTAATTGTGGGCAGTAAAGGTTCATAATGTGTGTTACAGGAACATAACATCTTGTCAGGTGGCAATGGTTTACTTGAATGAATCAAGAAAGTGCTAGGTTTTTTAAACAGTGAATTTTAAGTGTTTATCAATTCCCACATTGCACTGAAAAGGCTTAGTTGTGTAGAATAAAGACGTAGAATATTTGAGAGAAAATGAAAATGTTGGAGTCCATTAATAGTGGAAATCTCTTTCTAGGATGAATCATTATTTTTCCTGCCCTCTCATGATTTCCTCGTGTCTCTGTAATTGCAGTGATCACAGTTTGTTCTGTCATCCCTGTTATTTATGTTACACATGTATCTGACTCCTCTAAGAGGTGATAAGATCAGGAAAACTACAGACTGTTTTAAATTATTGTATACCCAAATCACATAGTAGGGTGTTTAGCTCACAATAGAGGTTAGATAGTAATTCTATGCATTACATTGGCAATCATGTCTATGGGTAGAGTTTAATTCTAATAACATTGACAATATCAATATCTCAAGGCTATCTTGAATCTAAAATGTACGTTTTATTAGTATCCATGCATGGGGAGACCAGTAATTCAGAAGATGACTGCCACGAACAGATAATTTATTACTCTCAGTTCCCAAGAGGAGGGGCAGCACACCACGCCGTGTGGGGCCACATGGCACCAGGGTTGATCAGACCAGAGGCGGAGAGAGAAAATGTGGGCAGGAACCTTTATTGTGGTTTCCATGGAAGGAACAGGTGAGGCAAAGTGATCAGGTTTAGGATTGGCTAGTTTGAATAATTTCAGCAGACTCTGGGTGTAGAACTGTGTCTAGTTGTCTGGTACCTGGCCCTGGGGTGAGTAAGACTGAGCATAGTGGTCCAGTGTGCGAGCTCCGTGAGGGAAAGATAAAGGAGGTGATTGGACGTGGACTCTGGACTGCTTGGATTGTCAGTGAAAGGCATGTTCTCGCGTGAGTCTTCACCTATCTCTAGGAATTGGCTAGTCCTAAGGGGGGCAGTCTCTCCAGGGTCAGCAAGGCCCCAGATGTCAAAGCATCAGAAGAAAAAGACACACTTAATCCAAATGAAGAAACTATTTCCAGACGTACAGAACAGTGAGAATAAGATGGTGACTGTTCACCAAGCACTTGTTCAGTGCCTCGCCTTGTGCCATGTACTTTGCATGTGTGAACCCTGAACCTTCTGATTTGGTGGTGTTTTAGCTAGCTTAGGTAACTCGCCCAAGGGCATTCTGCTGGTAAATGTCTAAATTAGGGTTACCAACCTAGACAGTCTGGCTCCCAAGAACCACAAAGGGGCCCAGTACTTTTTGATGGAGGTGGCATGGAACAGTTAGAAGAACTCGGCAGCGGCAGAGAATGAACTTGGTGAGAAGGTGGCTGCGGAAGGTTCGATATATTCTTCTCAGTGGGGAGAAGAATGATTGTGTTTTGAATGAATGAAAAATACCTACACACAAAATCTCATCAAGCTCAGAGAAATATATACTCCTTATGATACTCTGTTCTGGCATTTGTTCAAATGCACTCGAGTTAGTTGTCTTACATTAGAATGCACTTCTTAAAGAAAAGATGGTATTAAGGCTTGGCTTCAGTAAGTGGGTGGGTTTCCAGAGGGTGGGCTATGCCAGTATCTCCATCCCAGCAAGCAAGCTGGGAGCAGCAACAGCCAGTCCAGGGACAAGGCATGGCCAATGGTAAGGGAGATGGGTACAGAGCTACCACCCACAGGGAGTAGGGCTAGAAGTCCCAAACCATGTCTCAAAGTGTCACCGTCACTTGCCAGTCAGGGAGGACAACACTTCTGAAGGGTCAGGGTGTGGTCTGTATGGAGGGAGGTCAGGTTCAAGCCAGTCCGTCTGCAAGAACAGGAGAAAAGAAAGCTGGTTTTAGATTATTTATTTATTTATTTTGGCTGCATTGGGTCTTCGTTGCTGCTGACGGTTTTTCTCTAGGTGCGGCGAGCGGGGGCTACCCTTCGCTGCTGTACGCAGGCTTCTCATTGCGGTGGCTTCTCTTGTTGCGGAGCGTGGGCTCTAGTTGCGTGGGCTCTAGTAGTTGTGGTGCACGGGCTTAGTTGCTCCGCGGCATGTGGGATCTTCCCGGACCAGGGATCGAACCCGTGTGCCCTGCATTGGCAGGCGGATTCCCAACCCCTGCGCCACCAGGGAAGCCCGAAAGCTGGTTTTAAAGAACCCCGGCTATTTGTGGTAATTTATCACAAGGAGCCAATTTTAGATGATTCTCATTCGGGAAGCTTCCAAGACCACGCCTTACTAGAGCTCTCCAAGCCAGTACAACCCTAAATGATGCCGAGGACCCACTCAAGTTTCCATCTTGTTCCTGAAGCCTATACTATATGTGGAAGTGATCCTGGGAGGACTATATCAAAACCAAGGATCTGTATGTGGGCTTCCCTCGGACTGGCATTCAGTAAATATTCATACAATTCAATTCCGTTGAAAAATAATCTTGACCTGAATGGGGAAAATGTGTCACACATCTGCAAATACATTCTCATCGTTTTTTATTTTTTAAAATTTTTATTGGAGTGTAGTTGATTCACAATGTTGTGTTAGTTTCAGGTGTACAGCAAAGTGATTCAGTTACACATATACATATATCCACTCTTTTTTAGATCCTTTTCCCAAGTAGGTCATTACAGAATACTGAGTAGAGTTCCCTGTGCTATACAGTAGGTCCTTATTAGTTATCTATTTTATGTATAGTAGTGCATATATGTCAATCCCAATCTCCCAGTTTATCCCTCCCCCAACCTACATCTGTGACTCATTTACAGAACAGAAATAGAGTCACAGATGTACATTCTCACCGATTTAATGAGTATTCACAAATTCTCAGAGCATCGGTTATCTATATTATATGAGTAGGGTACTATTGCCACCTTGTGATCAGAGTTAGAAGTGTTTTCATTCTGGGAATTGATTCTGTAATATTTCATTTCAATATGAATTAGCTACCTTCACCTACTTTTGATCAATTCTTTCTTTTTCTTGTTTTGTTGCTTTATATATATTTACAAGAATTTATACTAAAATCAAAACAAAACAGAACTCTGCATTAATCCAAAGTGGGCAAAAAAACCACCCCAAACGATTAGAAGTAAGGAAGGGGCCAGTATAACTAAATGTCTCTAACCCACACCTATTTTTCTCAGATGAGTTGAATATAGTAGCTTTGAGGCCAAATACTGAAAGTAGCAGGACACATGTTCGATTAAATCCTAGGCACTCTAAAGGGTTTTAGACATCCCTTCAGGGTAAATATTAAAAAGCTCTCTGAGTTTAATTGTCAAAGATGACTGGAGCTGCCTCTGAGTTTGATTTACCACACTTGGTCGGGGTGGTAAGAGGATTATTACAAAATCAGGTTAAATATTTTGTAAACCATGTATATATATATATATATATATATATATATATATATATATATATATAGGCTGCACTTCACGGCTTGCAGGATCTTAGTTCCCCAACCAGGGATTGAACCCAGGCCATGGCAGTGAAAGCTCTGGGTCCTAACCACTGAACGGCCAGGGAATTCCCCTGTAAACCTTATTTAGAGAGAACATTCCCAACCACTGAAAATTAAAATAAATAAAATATTAGTGGCAGGAAAAACTTTACATTGATTCTAAACTAACATAAACCGTTTTTTGTGCTTCAAAAATAGCACCCCTACCCCTGGCATTAGAAGATCATGGATTTTAAATGTCATCCGCCTCTTATGCAATTTTCACCCGTTTCTTTCTCATCAGGAGCCTCTGCAATTTGTTTGCTTCTTGAAGGCCATCTGTGGGTGGCTATGACACTACTTTCATGAGAAGTTGTTCTTATAATATTTCTTCCTGGCATCTTATTATTTCTAATTGGACATCATTCTCTTACTCCTTCATCTCAGTGGCCATTCCTTTTTTTTTTTTTCCTGGTGTCTTTATTTTTTTAACTTTTAAAAAATTGAAGTATATAGTTAATTTACAATGTTGTGTTAGTTTCAGGTGTACAGCAAGGTACAGATTCTTTTCAGATTCTTTTCCCTTATAGGTTATCTACATACAAGATATTGAATATAGTTCCCTGTGCTATACAGTAGGACCTTGTTGGTTATCTATTTTATATACGGTAGTGTGTATCTGTTAATGCCAAACTCCTAATTTATCTCCCCCTCCATCCCCTTTGGTAGCCATAAGTTTGTTTTCTATGTCTGTGAGTCTATTTCTGTTTTATAAAAAAGTTCATTTAAACCATTTTTTTTTAGATTCCACATATAAGTGATATCATATGATATTTGTCTTTGTCTGACTTACTTCACTTAGTATGATAGTCTCTAGGTCCATCCATGTTGCTGCAAATGTCATGATTTCATTCTTTTTTATGTCTGAGTAATATTCCATTATACATATATATACCACATCTTCTTTATCCATTCACCTGTCAGTGGACACTTAGGTTGCTTCCATGTCTTGGCTATTGTAAATAGTGCTGCAGTGAACACTGGGGCAGTGCTCATAACTTTTAATGTTGTTATCTAATACTGAACAGGAAAGTTCTTTGCTGAGCATGGAAGGAGTATGTGTTTGTAGAGGGCAAATACGGGTCTTATTGTTTTTATTGGTTAAGAATAAGAATCTAGGCCTTATTCAGATATTCTCAGCAATAACTCAGTTAAAGAACAAATCAGGATCCTAGAATACATAAGCTACCTGCTGTTTAAAAGAAGGAGTTGCCTGATCAAATAAGGATCTCTGTACTGTTAGTTTGAAACACATCCTGAACAATGATATCATTCTAATCTTCCAGGAAAAACACTAGAGGACTCAGGCAAGAGATGACTAATGTTAAAGCTACTCCCTGTTTTTTTTTTGTTGTTTTTTTTTTTTGCTGTATGCGGGCCTCTCACTGCTGTGGCCCCTCCCGTTGCGGAGCACAGGCTCCGGACGCGCAGGCTCAACGGCCGTGGCTCACGGGCCCAGCCGCTCCGCGACACGTGGGATCTTCCCGGACCAGGACACAAACCAGTGTCCTCTGCATCGGCAGGCGGACTCTCAACCACTGCGCCATCAGGGAAGCCCGTTACTCCCTGTTTTAATATGGCTCGTCGGAACCTGTGTGGAACTAAGACTGGGAAGATGAGAATCCTTTAGCTGCTCTGGGGTAATACTCAGATAACAGATTTATTAGGGTTTCCTGAGGACATGACACCCATGGTCCTTGTTTATCCTGCATACCCTTCCATCAGAGCAAGGTTGATTTCTTGGGTATAATTATTGATTTCTGGGTCAGTGCCAAGAGAGCATGTCTGAGGCCCTTCCTAAACTCATACCCTCTTATTCCTTATAATTACAGTGTTCCTTTTAGTTTTCAGCTCTGAAAAATGCTAGCAACTGAGTGCTGAAGGGAGCAGGATTCTTGTACCATTAAAAGCCTCCATTACCACCTGAAACTTTGACCTTTCTTACTGACTATTCAATCTTTCTGAAGGCCTGGACTGGGCTCCTGCCAGGTTAGGAGGTGCTGAGTGGACAAGTCTCTCCAGGACTGTCCAAGGAGGCTCTGGATGCCCTAAGAATCAGGCATCACCACTCCCACTTCATACTCGGCACAGGTACACGCATTGCTTTTGCAACATTTCATGTAGTTCTTATTCTCAACTAAATTGGAAGCTCTTTCGGTGGTAGGGAACCTATCAACAGCCTTTAGCTCTCAAGGAAGCCCTGGAAGTTTTGTAGGAACTCAGTAGTGTTTGTGGTTGATAATCAGATAGATAATGAAGAATGAGGAGGAAGGAAGAGGAACAGGGGGAGAAGTTGGCAAGGGACAGATATCAGTAGAACCAGGGACATCGGAAGGTTGACATGAAGACTCAAGGTTCAGAAGCCCTGGATTCAAGCAGGATGGTGACACTTAGTGCAATCCTGGACTCGTGGTGCTTTCATTGGCATCTTGTCATTTTCTGTTTGGAGTTTACAGGTATCTAGCAGGAGACAACAGAGAGGCAGGGTTGTTCATAGGCCTAGGAAAAACGTCACGGAAACTGCTCAGTGGAAGGCAATGAAGGCAATTTTCTCCTCTGCTCTCACCCTGGCACCTACCCTCAGGGGCTCCTGCAGCCCTAGGAGCCACAGACCAGGAGTCTTCTCCCCAGCAGAACAAGTGAGAGGCCACTGTTAGGCAGCTTTGGCTCTTTGGCTCTTGCTGGTGGGAAAGTTCTAGATGTCACCCTCTCCCACATTTATACCCTTTTTACTAGAATGTCCCCTAAATCACAGGGTGGTGGTTAGAGGCGTCTTAAACTGTTGACATCAAGAAGGTCCAGGGGCCAAGGACAAAGTGCCAATGCCTGGGGAACCTGTATCGGGGCAGTAGATAGAGCAACGGGGCCAATGCTTTTGCAAGGGGGACAATGAGGGCCAAGCTCCTGGGTGGCTGCTGCACTCATTGCTGCTTCTCTTCTGTTCCTCTGCCTAGAGCTTCCTCCCCAGACAGATAACTGCGAAGGATGAAAAGGACCAGTGGTTCCAGCAAAACTTTGACCATTTAAGCGATGGTAACGAGTAAGTCTTACAACAGGTAAAAATCCATAAGCAGGGCAGTTGGCGACCGGTGAAGGGTGGCGTAAGCCTGAGGCCTTGTGGAGGGTTCCAGGGAGATTGGGGAGGAGTAGGGGCACAGATGGGGAGGGAAACCAAAGTTTTGTACCTGCCTCCTCCAGGCCAGGTTCTGAGCTAGGAATTTTGCATCCTATCTCATTGTTATGTTTTTACTTTTAATTAAGAAATATTTCAAATATGCACAAGAGTACAGAAAATAACATCGTGGATACCCCTGTAGCTGCATCTAACAGATGTCAACACTTTGTGGAATTTCTCCCCATCTCTTTATTTTTGTTTGTTTGTTTTGTTTTTCCTAATGACTTTTTATTTGTATTTATTTATTTATTTAAACATCTTTATTGGAGTATAATTGCTTTACAATGGTGTGTTAGTT